>NW_004524700.1:5568309-5577747 GCF_000260255.1 Octodon degus | reverse complement strand
AACCACTAAGAAGAATATATGCAGTGTATTATTTGTTGAAACTGTACTTCCGATTTGATTTGAAACTGTCTCATTGCTATCTGTTTATCAATAAAACTGTAGAAAAAAAATATAGTCTCTGTGCAGATCAGACATGGTTTTAATCCACAACATGAAGCCCTTTGTCAAGATTATATGTAAACTAGAGCCAAGTAGCACTAGAGCCAACCAGCACATGCTTTGGCCAAAGTAATTCTTGAAGTAGGCCTTTATGTAAGTTGTATTTTTTTTATAATGATGGAAGAAGAAGGAGATATTTTAACATCAGATCATAAGGGACTTTTCTTGTGATAAAACATTTGAACTGTTTTTCTTGTAATGCAAATATAGAAACTGGAGATTGTTTTCAGAGAAAATTGTCACATCACAGCTATGCTTCCTGAGCATACCATGACGTACTGGTGGATCTGAGACAAAGAGTAGTGAAAAGACAAGAAGAAAAGTCCGCCTTTTCTTGTTTGATGATATGTCAGAGACTGAAGTTAAATAACTCCTAGTTGCTGTATAAATGCACATTACATGTAACTTTGAGGATATATCTATTAAAACCTGTGCTTAAAATCTATTTTCCACCCTCATCAGAATAAATACATAGCCCCAGAAGCTGAGGGTGAGCACCATCTGAACAGCACTTGCAGTGCATTCTAGATCCAGAACTCTGAATCATGTCAAATCCTAAGAATGAAGAATATTGGCACTGACACACATATTTCTAGTGGCCAACAACTAGAATAGAAATTATTTGAATTAATCAAAGTTTGGAAACTAGAAGGAAAACTGACTATAAATGAAATAATGAAATGATCATACGATTTAAGAAATTATTTAATTGAAAGATTAAATACATTTGCTGACTATACTACCTAATATAAATATAATAATGTGAAATTTTGTTTTAGTGTTTCACCAAAAATTTGTTCTAAATTTAGGAACAGTGGGGCTATTATTGCAAATTTTATCTATTACCATAAAAATTCCAGGAATATTTCACAATTATATATTTTGATATATATCATATATATTAACTTTTTAAAATTTCTATATATGCATATATGTATATATATATATATATATATATATATATGTAGAGAGAGAGAGAGAGAGAGCGAAGGTTTTACTATGTAATTCACACTATGCTTGAATGTATAACAACCCTCCTGCCTCAACCACTCAAGTCCTGGAATTATAGGTATGTGCCACCATAACCAGCTGCCATTACATTTTAAAACAATCCTATAAAATAGGATTTATTACTAGTTTCCAATATTCAGATGAAGTAATGGTTTCAGAAAGATAAAATGATTTCTCCCACATTTACTCAGGTCAAACAGTAAGGTTAGAACTAGAACCAAGATTACTAGATAAAGCCAATGTTTGAAATGTTTGCTAATGTTGCCAAAAGTTTGGCTTAATTATTTTAAGAAGAATAACAGAGCAAGATTTTCTCAAACAGTGAAAGATAACCAAGTTCATGTTTGTGATTTGCTGTTTATCTAAGTTGGTGTGTTCATCTATAAATTATTAACCTTTTAGACGTCAATATAAAAAGTAGTAATCTGCCTTATGCTTCCTGCTAAAGTAATAGAGAAACTCATTGTAAACTCAAAACCTTGAATTATTATTTAAATCATACTTAATATTTTATAATATTATGGCCAAAGTTAAATTAATATTTTACTACCCAATGATAATGACCGTAGTAGCCTTCTTTAGGTTTTGTGAAGCATATACTTTTGTTTTTCACATGTCTATTTGTTTGTGTGTTCTGACGAGCCTGGCTCTTTCCCTCTGTCTACATATAAATATCATTTTAGAAGCAAAAAATTGACTGTAATTGCTACTAGAGAAAAAAGTTTGGGGTAATGGAAGACATTTGTTCTTGAAATCTTTCAGCCTGGTTTGATTTTACAACTCAAATAGTCCCAGCTGTATGTATTTACACAAATGATTTGATTGGAAATATTCCCATATTTACTGAATAAGGATTAACTAAGTACTCACATTTATTATAAGGTTCTGAAACAGTTACAGTTATAGTTACAGTTCAGCTTACAGTTTTTGAAATTAATTTTTCAGTTAACTCCCTTGTATAGATGCAAACTTCACAATAAGATGAGGAAGAATGCACACTTGGAAAAGAATATTTCACCCCCCTTCTATGAGTTTCATAATACTAACAAAAGATCAATCACCAGGGCCCCCAGTCACAACACCCATGCTTCTCAGCTCATTTCTTTGGCCTTCACTCTTCTGCCAGTCCTGGGGAATGCTAAGTGACACACTGGCAAAGAAAATTTGCAATGTGCTTGTGTGACTGAGATCTATTTTCCAAAATAATCATACTTTTAGATACAGCAGTAGTAAGATTTTGTGATTATTGTATATTAAACTTGAAGACATTTATGAATTTTGTATTCTAGTAAATGTAAAACCAGTAATATTCATACTCTAACAAATAATATAAATGAGGTGGCTAAAAATAAAACTATACTAAAAGTAATTTTCCTTTAATAATGGCTTGCATAAGGTCTTATGGTTGTATGATAAATGTTCTTTGAGTTCAGAACATTTCACTTTATTATGATTTTTTCTTTGCTAGCTGAGAATATTAGAACATTCAACTTTGAATTCCAGCTTCTTCATCTGGTAAAAAATTTAAAAGGTTGCAGTGTGGAGATAGCTTGGCAATCTAAGCATCTGCCTGGCAAGTGCAAAGACCTGCTCCTCTGTACTGCATACCATGCCAGCCCTGCCCCAGGAGAGCCATTGTAGGCTGCAAAAACCAGGTACAGTGGTGCAGTCCTATAATCCCAGCTCTCAGGAGGCTGAGACAGGAGGATCACTATGAGTCTGAGCTGCATAGTGAGGACTTGTACAAAATATATAAATAAATAAAATAATTTTTAAAAAGTTAAAAAGCTAATGGCTGGCCCTGAATCATACAAAGATTACTAAAACATGCAGCATGATGCCAGCACATCCTGGTGAACACTAAAAGCACTACTGTGTCTACCACAGCTCAGTTAGCAAGGATCCCAGAGCAGCCTGATGTTCTGTAGCACACCCGGAACTGAGTCCATCCTCAGTTTCTTTGGGTAGAGTACACAGCAATGACTTATTTACTTGCCATTTACAAATACTTATTTCCAAATAAATTAGAATTTATTCTATTTGACAACCCTGACCCTTTTATTACAAACCATTGACAAATTCCTATTTTGCTGGCTCAGTGATTTTTCAGCACTAATGTAGAATACCTAACTAATTGAAGCTAATTTGCAAGAGCAAAATCAACTTAGCATTAGAGATAGACTCGTAATTTTTCACCCCTGGATACTCTGACTCCAAGAGTGTACTCTTCCATGGACAAATCCATTTTTGCTTGAAAATCCATAGGCATAAATTTACCAGCAGCTTTCAAACTCTTGCCTCATTAAGTCTAATCTTTTTGTGGAATTGCACTAAAGTATTTGCTTCAGTAATTTCTTTGGGGAACTAATTTGGATAATGCAGAAAACATTTCATTTCATTCATTCATAATGTCTTGTTTATGAATGCTATTGTGTCTTCCTAATACTCTGTAACAAATTGATATTTTCTGTACCAATCTTTCATCTTATAATGGAAGAGTATAATGACTGGAAAAGGATAATACAGACACTTATGGGAGTGAGCATAGGGGCATATGCATATTTAGATATCTGTTTGTAGTGTTTATGTTCTATTCAAATATTAAGAAAACGTTAAAATGAGATAATCTACATTTATTCATAAATTAGACATCAAAGTCTCATTTTTAAGTTTGTTATTTGAAACAGTTTGTTAATGAAATTTTCATAAAGTAAGAAACAGTAATTATAGTTCAGCTCAATGAACACATAATTTTAGAGCCATACTATGTTAGTTTCAAGGTCCTGATTATCACCACAGACATGATCAGTGACCTCAGCAAATCCATGGAACATGGCTGAATATTATACCCACATCGTCTCATTCATCCCTCATGGTGCCCTATGACATATACATAACTGTTAGATTCATTTCTAAAATGAGTACCCAAGATTCACAGATATCTAGTGTTTACCCAAAGTAAAATGTCCAGCAAGTGGCAGAATTCTCTAAACCATTCCTGTCAGATTTTGAAAAATTTATCTTCTCACTCAGAAGTATTATCCATTTGTCTTACATTCTCATGTTTAGGCAGTGTTATTAGCTAGATGGATACATGTAAGCTAAAATGAATACCTAGTGACTATTTACCAAGTTGCTTTCTCCAGGACTGTGGTAGAGGATGTTGCTCTATGTGTGCACACTTGGAGCTACTTCACACTTCTCTAAGTTAATGGGGGTGCTGGCCTCCGGATCAGCATGACGCCAAGAGTGGGAGTGCCGGAACATGCATTAAGATACCTCTCAACCTTAGAACCTTTTTTCTGAAGGGAGATTTGTCCACCAAATGGCTTTGGACAGAGAGTCTGAAACCACCAGGAAGGGAATGACTCCACATCTTTCTCTCAGTGACCAATCTCAAGTTGTTAAATAGGGAGGAATTTCAGGAAATAGACAGCTAACTCATGGTATAAAAATGAACAGAAATTATATGATAATACTGTAGAGATCCTTTAAAATACATCAATTTTTAAAAATTCTCTAAATTCGAATAAATATATATTGTTTATTGAAAGGCATAATAATTGTAAGTGAAATTATAATTGTTGTTTAACTTTGACTCAGCCTCAAGTTATTTAGAGGCCAAGGAATTTATGGGATAGATTTTAACAGATTATGTAGCTATTCACACACTATATGTGAATTGATTGTCATGCCTAAGAAATGCTTTAAACCTCCAAGATGGAATCTTCATGGCTTGAGTGAAAGTGGGAAGTTTATGAAACAAATCAATGCCTGAACACATTTTAAATTTGCAGAACAAATCTAAATACTTTCTTGATGGGGGTGTATAGACTAATCTGCAGAAACTGTTACTTATCTCTACATTATACAAGTCTAAGATTGTGTTATTATGACTTGCCTGAATAATTACCAAGTTTAAAATCTGCATCCTGATTAAAACATGAAATATAGATGGTGTTTGTCAGAAAATTATCTAGGTCTCTTTGAATTTACAATTCTAAAAAAGTAGATTTCTTTTGAGCTTACCACCTGGGGAAAGTATGACTAACTAAAAATAATAAATGCCTTTTTTCCTATGTTTATAAAAATGACTGATGTGGTTTTAAGAAAACCAGACAGTTCAGAAGTTTTGAAGAAGACAAATGAATAGTAAATTTGTAAAATGTCTCAAATGATAACAACTTTATTTATTTCTTAAATACAATTAATATGTGACTTCAGAATAGTTGTAGACATTCATTTTTGTTATAATGCTTTGCATTAATCTAATATTGAAAACACTATTTGAAGAAAAGACAAAAAGAGAAAATTTTAAAAATGAATAAACCATTTCATAAAAATGTATATTGCAAGCTATAAATTTATATCAGTTGAAGTTGTCTTTGGAAAATTCTTTTAGATAGCTTAAAACTCATGAGACTTTATAGCTGAGAGAATTTTGGAGATTGTTCCAAGATGCTTATTTTTAAAAAATGAAAATTGAAAGAAATTATGAATTACATATGATAGAATTTGATGAAACTTTTACTAGAAATTTAACATATCTTTCTTTTTGCTCTTTCAATATAAATATAATCATCTTGAAAAATAAGAAAGAAAACTTTTGTGCTTAAATTTCATTCACAGGAGTCATTCATAGTAAAAATTCAGGGCAATTTAAAAATTAGTAATGATGTAGCATGTATGTTTTTCTATATGATTTTTATGATTATATTTAAGAGCACATATTTATTACCTAGATGAGAAACATGATTGGCCTGGGACAAACAGGGCTGCTCACATAGTTTGTTGATATTCTGGATCAGGGCTAACAGTCTCGGTACCAAAGACCTTCTTGATGTCTATTCAGTTGCTTTTGATTTCTTATGAAAACTAGCAATATAAACTAATAAGAAATGAAATCATAATAATTATTACTCAACAGACAATTTTAAAAAAGGATTTAATTACCTAATAGTAGAGGAAAAGCAATAACTGCTCCCTCATCTCTGTGGGTTAGGAAAGGTGTCTTTCTTTCTGACAAATTACCCACAGTCAGATAAGCAAAACTGTTGACCATTTCTTACTTTAGACTTGGGGCGGAAACTCTGCAGGTCTCTAGCCCTTCCTTTTCTTCTTGCTTCTCACCCTGAACATCTAGCTTCATTGTCTACTGACTTTTCCTCTAAATCTAGGTGCGAGACAGTAATAGAAATATGACCAGAGAAGGGGAAAATATTAAGGAAGAGAAGCTTAAATCAGTGTGGAAGCCAGAGATGTGTTACACTATTTTATAAAATAAAAACTCTAACATGTATTTTATTATAACAAAATAAAGAAGTCAAACTGCCCAACTATCTACAACAGCTTTTTAGAGCTGTTAACTTGACAGAGTACTAGATGAAATGAGTTTCACACGCTTTGGTATCCTATAAACAATCACAAATGCCTAATAATTTATTTTGTAAGTAACACACACACACACACACACACACACACACACACACTATTCTACTTTCTACTTTACACAGTGATCAATAGGGAGACCACAAAATGAGAGTTTTAGTGAAAAACGGGAGTTGCCTCTTACCTTGTATTATGTATACAATTGTAGACATAAAAATAAATTCGATGCAGCTTCTACCTGTCTTTCAGCAACCTTTGTGTGTTTTCTGGCCGGTTCTCCACATTCATTTTGTATCACAACACTTTTTCTCTCCTTAACTTAGCTCTGATGCAGACATTTGTTCCGCAAATACGCTAGTCAATTTTAACTCTTGATTCATTATACTACTACATTTATTGGCTGAAAACATTCCCTTTTGGCTTTTCAGCTGTAAAATCATGCATCTTCCTGTAAAAAAATGCATTCAGATATTTTCTTATTTTGAAATTAAGTAGTTGAAAAAGCCACAGGGAGGCAGTAATGACTTAAGTGGTTCCAATTACAACTTTGCTTTTTATTCTAAAAGTAGGAATTTCAGAATCTCCAAAAGACAAAGACATGAGTCTTGTGAATAATACATCTGTCTTTCACAATGCAAAACATAAGCACAAACAAAAAAGTATAAAACAAAAGATGAGATAGTAACTTCAAGCAGCCAAATGATAGGAATAGAGATGTCACTTAATTACATATCAGTTCCCTCCTTATACCAAGCAGATTATAAAAAATAAGGATTAAGTGGGAAATATATCTATCTATATCTATATCTATCTGTATATCTATATCTATATCTACAACTTTATCTATATCTATCTATATATGTATATTCTCAATATCTGGTAGCAAGTTTGGAAATTTTTTTTTCTTTTCTTATAGTCTTTCTTTCTTTCTTTCTTTCTTTCTTTCTTTCTTTCTTTCTTTCTTTCCTTCTTCTTTTTTTTGTCAGGAATTGAACTTAGGGGGACCCGAGCCCAGGCCTGGCATGAATGAGACCGCCTGCTGGATCGTCATTCAACTCAGGCCCACCATGTTAGTGAGAACACCCGGGGAACACCTGGTCCTCATTCGACCCAGACCTGGCTTGTGAGTGGGACTGTCCAGGACCAACCAGATCCTTATTCAACCCAGGCCTAGTGTGTGAGTGAGACTGCCCAGGACCTCATTTCACCCAGAGCCCAGGAACTCATGTGAGTAGAACTTCTATCAGACAGACCCAGTGTGGAACCCTGAGACAGAACTCCTTGCAGAAAGGCTAGAAAGGATCCACCAGTGATCCAGGAGCACAACATCTTGCCAGAGTGTCATAGCAGGTTCACTTCCAAGGACTGCAGCAGGAAGAAGTGGAGCACAGCAGCCAGACACAAGCCACACCCACATGAATGAGTTTAAACTTGGTAGATTCAGACCTGGTGCTAAGATAAAAACTCTATCTAAGCTCTACACCAAAGGTCAGAAGACAGTGGTATATAAAATGACAAATAGAAGGAGCAAAATGCATTCTCAGGCCCTGAGCCACCCAGAACAAATACAGAAGACACAGGCATAGAAGAAATTAGAAATCACACACCTCAAATCTCTGAAATAGTAGTACTGGAAGTAAAGAAAGAACCGCAGAAAGGTCTAGAGGAAATTGGACAGAAATAATTTATGAAGTAAAAAAAGAAATGATAACTATAAGGAAAGAGTAACCAAGTGCTTCTAAAGAAGACACTGATAAACAACAGAGAATATAAAAATGATGGAATCCTTGAGTGAGCAATATAGAAAATAAATAGAATGCATGAAGCAGATTCAAAGTGATATACAGGAAATTAAACCTCAATCACAAGTTGGTAAAACCATTTGAAAAAAAGTGAAAATAGACTTTCAGACCTTAAAGACATCATTGCAGCTAATGATAAAGTAAGAAAAGATCTCTTAAAAGCAACTAGGATGCAGGAAAAAAAATTCAACACCTGCAAGACAATGCAAAGATGAACAACATAAGACTAATAGGCATCAATGGGAAAGAACAAGTCAATACAAGTGATATAAAAAGAATATGGGCAGAAGTAATAGCAGAAAACTTCCCACATATGGGAAAACAATCTGACATTCAGATAATCGAACCATATAGAACTCCAAATAACATCAGCCCAATTAAAAACACACCCAGACATATAATAATCAAGATCCCAGAAATCCAACACAGAAACAGTATACTAAAATGTGCTAAAGAAATGAAACAGATCACATTTAAAGGAAAATTCATCAGAATAATGGCAGATTTCTCTTCACAAGCCATGAAGTCAAAAAGAGCATGGAGCAAAGTATTATAAATCTTTCAAGAAAACAAATTCCAATCCAGACTGATATACCCTGCAAAACTCCCTTTCAAGTGTAATGGAGATGTGAAATACTTCAATGACAAAGAACAATGAAAAAATTTCATAATGACAAAGCAACCCTATACAGACTACTGAAAGACATTCTAGAGAGGGAACAAAATGACCACAACTCCATGAATGAGAATGTAAAGAACTGATAAAATAGCGCAAACAATTAAACACAGAAGAATAGGAGGTATACAAAAGCAATATTTCAGTTATTTCATATACATCAGCAAAATATTTTCAGCAGCATACTCTACAAATGGACTTCTGCACCCTATGGGTCATGATTCTATCCAGGTCTACAGGGTGGATATCAAGGAAATAGTTTCTCAGTCCCACAAGTGACACCTGGCCCCCACTAAGCATCCTAGACACCGTCCATGGAAATGACATACTAGAACTTTGTGTGATATCCTATCCTCAGACTATTAGAAGTGCTGGTCGGAGTTTCCTGCTACCCTGCGCCGG
>NW_004524700.1:5560299-5561266 GCF_000260255.1 Octodon degus | reverse complement strand
GAAAAAAATGTATACAACCCAACATAAGATTGATACTATTTTGTGGAAATCATCAATGCCATTTTAAATGGTTTCATCTAATATATTTTACATATTCCTGTATAACTACTATTTTGAGAGCTCTTTCTTCTTTATCTAGGACCATATAGCAACTTCTCTTGCCTTTTGGATTATGCTCTTTATCATTTCCTATATGCTAAGTCTGAAGGTATTAGACTATTTCTTTTTGTATAACTGGAAAATATTTTACTTTTGGTTTTCAAAGGTATGTATGTATGCTAAGTATAAAATTTAATTTGAACAGATCTTTTTTTTCTTTCAATCATTTGAATTAATTAGTCTAGTTTCTTATACACTTGTTCTTTTTTTTTCTTTCTAATGTAGAGTAAGATGTTATTTAATTTTGTTCTTCCATCGCTAATTTTTTTGTATATGTTTTAATCTTTTCTTTACAATAAGTTTTGGACAATTTCATGTTTGTGTATCTTGGTATGATTTTATTCAATTTTCTTGTGCAATGCCTTCATTTTTTTTTTGGTAAATGTGGTGCTATAATTTCAACTAAATTCAGAAATTTTACATCTTTAAATATTGTCTACCCCCTTTTTTTTAAGAATTCTAAGTATATGAATATAAGTTCCTTGATTTTGGCACAGAATGAACTATTATATGACTGATCTGTAAATTCTTCTTCATTTTTATTTTGGACAAATTTTATTGTTATATTCATTTAAGTTTGTAAATAATTTACTTACAATGTGCAATTAAAGAAATGGTAACAAATTAATAAAAAAACAACAACTATATCACTATTAACAGCAGAGAAGAGCTTAGCTAGTATCTAAAACTTAATAAAGTCTAATAATAAAAATAATAATGATAAACAGAAGGGAGAGGAAAGGGAAAAATTGGAGAAGAAAATTTGAAAAAGAAAGAAGATGAGGAGAGAAAAAAGTTCATTAAAAAA
>NW_004524700.1:5548580-5560199 GCF_000260255.1 Octodon degus | reverse complement strand
GATTGTACTCAGGATAGCACTTATTCTACTGAGCTATCTCCCCAACCCTAATTCTTTCATTTTTATTTTGTGCAATTTTTACTGTTATATTCATTTGTTTGTAAATAATTTACTTACAATGTGCAATCTATTATTAATCTCATACTATGTGCTCCTCTCAGAAATATTTCTCTAAAATTCATTGTATATATTTTATCTTTGACATTTTAATATTTGTCTACAATTTTTAATATGCTATATAATTATTGATGTTCAATAAAGTTAATGAGGAAAGAAAGGGAATTGTGCTTAGGAACTCACACTTGCTGAGCAGGTACTGTGCTGTGGACCTACATTCCTGGGTCTTATCATCTGTTGTGATGCAGGATTTCTATCCATATCATCTATAAACATACTTTCTATGTTTAACTGTTAAATAATTAAGTAATTTTTGTCTTATATAAAAGGAAGTTACTCTGAGTGAGTTATGTAAGGGATTCAGCATGTTTTTGTGGCATTTGAGGGGGGAAATTCATTGGGAAGTTTAGCATGGTGTGGGAATGCACTATATTTTATTACAATGTCCATCTAACATTATATATATAATATATATGTAATATATATTATATATATAATGTTATTATGTTATAATGTTATATATTATAATGTCCATCTAACAAAATAAATTCTCTTGTTATTCAACAATTTGATATTGAACCTGTTTTCATGATTGAACTAGATTTTTATAACAAGAAATGCCTGTGTTGTTAAATTGAGCTAAATTATACACAAGTATAATACAGCATTATACCATGGACAGTAAAATTCATGGCATGACTTTAAAAATAAATAATTATTAATAAATACAATACTATAGAAAATCAAATCATCCAGGCTGAAATCTAGTTTTATTAGCTCAGCTTTTGAATTTTTTTTTTTTTTTTTTTTTTTTGTGGAACCGGGGATTGAACTCAAGCCCTTGCACTTGCCAAGGAAGCATTTATTCCTCTGAGCCATCTCCCTGGCCCCTAGCTTTTAAATTCTTTTTTCCAATATTTTTCAATTGATTTTACAAATAGAATTTCTAGAATTATAGTTAAAATATCTGGGATAAAGGAATAATTTTTCCAATTCCTCTATAATTTTTGTGTTGCTTATTTCTCTATCTTATCAAATTACATTATTATCAGTTTTTCAGACAAAGGCTGAACAACAGTTATGACATGAGGAACTGATATCTTATTCTTAATTATTCATCATATAATACAGATTGTATTATATGATGATGTTGAATTTCAAGTAAGTGGGGGAACACAAGAATTAATCTGTACAAATGATTAAGAACACTGACTATAAGTATGTATTAATACTATAAACATATATATATATATATATATATAATTACACACATTCTAAATTAAGTAAAGGCTTAATTGTTATAAGATAACAATTTATTTATCTTGTAAATTTTATCTTAATTTACAAGATGAAAATTCACAAATATATTGTAAGCAAATAGTATTTATTTATTGGACTGGGGATGGTTATTCAGAATGAGACTGGAAACTAATAAAATGTAAAGATGATTCAAATTATTTTACTACTTCAACATTTGCAACTGTTCTATGATAAAAACAATCTAGGCAAAGTTAAGAGACAGAAGATAGTGGAAAATAAATTCACTGCAAAGTCAGGTCTATCATAAACTTGCCTGATTTACAAATATCACACGTGAATTTTAAGGTGTAAAATTTTACAGAGAAAGTGGGCACTGATGTGTATAACTTCACATAACAAAAATTCAAACCTCACAATTTAAGAAGTGGAAAGCAAAATGACAAGCAGGTAGCATTTTCATCTATCTGTTTGACAACTAAGTAAATATTTTGATTACGTTCAGTGTAGGAAAATGAATTGTGAAACAGGCTAATGTTTATATTACAAAAATAAGCCATAATATATAGATGGAATATAAACTGCAACATTACTTGTAAAAAGCTAGAATATATTAAATATCTGTTAGTGAGGGGTAATTTAAAGATACAGATATATACCATAGCTATTAAATAAAATCTCTGTGTTTTGTTATTTGAAATATGAGATGCCTATAGTGAAGATAAACAAACAGTATGAATATTTGTTATTGTGTATGTTTTTTCCATACTGATTATTTTTTTATAAAATAAAGTTATCTATACTGAAATGTATGCAGTTGATTGGATGTGAGAAAGAAAATAAAATATTATATTTCATATCAGAATGCTTTGTCTGAATTTTCTTACCAATTGTGTACAATATAAATTTTAATGTCAGCATGTATTTGATGAGTGACAGTCTGAGGTAAATTTTCTACTTATCTTACATAATATTCTTTAATAAGTAGAATGAAAATATTAAGATTAAACTAAAATTCAGCCACTTTGAATATTCTTCATGGATATTCTTATGAGCATTTCTCTAATCTGTATCCTAGAGTGATTTTTTTAGATATTTTAATATCAGAATTAAGCCATCTTTGAATACTTGTAGCTTAAAGCGTTATTGAAGTTGAAGCTGAATTATTCATCTCTCAACACTCTTGAGAAACATATATTCATGTGCATCACATCATCCTTTCCCAGCCATAAACCTTCACACAGTTTTCCCATCACTTTAATTTACTTAAAGGTACATCCAGGTCCATGTTAAACCTCTGATTCCATCTTCCCATTTCAGTCCTGGCTGTGGCCACAGGGATGTGGATGTTCTTAACTCCTCATCCTTCCTTCCCTTATGCTGGAGTAAGAAGGAAACATTAAAGGAAAAACAAAATCTTTTGCTGAACTGGTCATTGGAGAAAGTCTACTATTCCTTCAGGGCAGCTGTATCCAATGTTTCCTGGATCCATATTTGTCAGTTCTGTGGAATGCATTGCAGCACCTTTTAATGCTCAGCTTCCTGGTGCTGCATATAGCACCTAACTCCAGCTCCATTGACCTGTTCCACTCCACTCTTTTCGTCCTGAGCATTCTATCAGCTATACAAATTTTACTTGATTCTTCCACTAGCTATGACCTCATTTCCCCTTCCTTATGTTATCTCTTCATATTGATTAGGATTGTGTTTTCAGACTGTGCATAGAGCCAGTTAGCCAGTCTGCTATTGGGTAGGAAGGTGGGGGTTCTTACTGGGTCCATTGCCAGGAACATAGGAATATTACTATAAAAGTTTAATTACCAATAGATTCTCTCTAAATGTACTAGGTACTGCCTCAAATTTAAGTATCACATAACCTTTAGAAAGCCTTTTATCTAGAAGTCTTTCAACTTATTCTAATCTCTTATTAGATTTAAGATTTTTTTTAGGATGTTGCTAAATTGATAGCGCTAATATTTGTTCTTTGCCTGTAAAACGAGAAATAAGACATAATGATAGAGATGAACTAGAGAACACAATTATGAGAAAACATTTTATTCCATTAAAATGAGGTTGAATTTTGGCCTGTCAGTAAAGAGAAGCATCTAAAACTATGTTGGTTCTGAATAACAAGTTTTGTCATTTGACTCCATCCTAGCACCTGCAGAATTGACAAGAGAAGATTAGCTGTTTTGGAGCACTAGGCTCACATATAAATGAGAATTTTCTGTTACATTCAGAAAGCAAGGCCCTGAACATTACAGATAGTCAGAAATGCCCTATTATCTAGGAAAGTTCCTGGTTGGTATCAATGTACTTTCTCTACATAGTGACAACATAAACTGCTTTCCTTCCACTTGGGCTGTATCTATGTGCTAAAGTTGTTGGATAAATTGTGCTCAAGGGCTACATTTTTATGAAAGCATCTATCCCCTTTCTGTGAAAAGCAATAAACTCATATGAGAACATGGTAGTCCTGCCTAGTAATCAGTAGGTAAATCTATCTTTTTTTGCTGATTCTGTGGAAAATTCTCAAAACTGAAACAGTGTGTAGAATTGCCCAAACTATTCAAGTAACATTTTGTATTTGTTTTTGCAGAATTAATAAAGCTAATTATGCAAAACATTTAAATAATTTGAATCCACTATAATCTCAAGAAAGAGTAATGAATTATACTTTAAGGCTATAAAAATAATGAAAGAGGAATATGTTCGATTTCTCTTGCTGTCATAACAAACTTAGTGGCTTAAAATAATGTATCTGCTGGAGGAGATAGAAGGAAGTCAATGTTTTCACAGGATATTAGGAAAGAAAATGTAATCAACTTGAGGTACATTTTAATTTGAAATGGAGGGTTCAGTAGCATAAGTGTCTGTCTGGCAAGTACAAGATCCCATATTTAATACCTGGCACTGCAAAAATAAATAAGTAAACAATAAAATAAATAGACACAAATAATAACTCAATATACCAGTGTGGGATGCTAACAAAAGTATGTTTTCATTTAGTTTCATAATTATACTTCATTTTTATACAAATTTCTGGAGAGACTGTTATATTAACTTTATAAATAGTAACGGTGCATGAATATGTGAGTATAAAGTCATGGGTAGGGATATAAGCTGAAAGAGGGGACTTGGAAGTCAACAGTCCAGGTAGTATTTGAAGAAAAAGGTACACATTAGGCTTTTTCAAATTTAGGACCACTGAGATTTCATATAGAGTTATTCTTTGCTGTAGAGGGATTCCCTGTATATTGCAGGTTACTTGACAAAATTCCCAAGTCTTCTTTCTGGAAGCTTTTAGCACCCTCAGTGCTTACACATGAAATATCTCTAGCTTGCAGTCCAAGGAGAAAGAGGAGCCCATGAACTGAAAACCAATGGAATACTGTAGGGAGAGGCCAGAGTACAAGATGGTGGTAGTCTGGTTCAGGCCATTGAGTGAAGGGAATCCAAGTCAGAAGAAGGTGGATTTCCTGACAAAAGACTCCAGCCCAGACCTATATGAGACCCCAACATAATTAATATACTTAAATTCTCTACCAAAGTTGATGTTGGCACATGACCATGAATGGATTTTTTATTTTAATGTAGGTTAAGCACTGAAGACAGCTGTGAGTATGGGAAAGTAAGTTGAACAGGACTTCAGCGAGTATAAAAATGCCTGGAGTTGCAAGAAATGCTGAGAGGATTGACCCTAACTGAACAGTTAAACAAAGATGCTTAACACACTGCACCATCCTGTGTCTTTTCATCTGGGTTGCTTGAATCTCAAGTGAACCCCATAATGGTGCAAGACAAATATATCCTGAAGTGTTTCCCCTATGGGTTGTAGAAGTTTTAAAAAGTCAAGTGTTTTATTTATTTATTCATTCATTCATTCATTTAATTTTTATGAAAAAACTCCAAAATTTTAAACAAAATAATAGAAGAATACCATAGTTAATACATTGCATATTGTTATCTTTAAAGTAGCTATTCTGTGTACAAGCTATGGGCATAAAAATTTATCCAAATGATAACAGCACAAACATTTTTGGAGGCATGTGTGTGGGAGTGCTTTTGCTCTGCTGTGCCTGCCACACCCCTCCAGAGCCAGCCCAGGCCCAGTGTGTGAGTGAGACCTTCTTCCTTGCTCTAGGGACCTTGCCAGTTCCAGCCCAGACCCAGCATGTGTGTGGGAGAACTTCCTGTCCATTGCACCCACTGGACCCCTGCAGACCCAGCCCATGCCTGGAATATGTGTGGGAGAGCTTCTACTCCCCTGCGCCTGCTAGACCACTACAGACCCAGCCCAGGCCTGGCGTGTGAGTGAGAGCTTCCACCATGCTCTCAAAACCCCACCACACCCAGCCCATGCCGGGCACACAGGCTTGGTGTGAAACTCTGCAGCTGAAGTCCCTGCAGAGAGGCAAGGGGCTAATCCAGGAACAGAACATCTTGCCAGAGGGGCACAGCTAATCCAGGAGCAGAACATCTTGCCAGAGGGGCACAGCAGGTTCACTTCCACAGGTTGCAGCAGAAAGAAGCTGAGCACAGCAGTCAGACCCAAGCCAGGCACATTGGGACAAGTTCAAACTTCATAGATCCAGACCCAGAAAGGTGAGACACTTTGCTAGACTGAGATCTATGAGAGCATCCTCCCACTTTCTCTCTTGACTGAGAGAGGGTGCAAAAGGGACCCAGGGTGAACGAGTCTGCCTGGAAGACCCCTGGTCCATCAAAGGGAGGTGATCAGACAGAACTTAGGGGAACTAACTTAAACACAAATTCCCAATTTAATATCTACTCAGCTATACAGATATAATGATAGCTCTTACTGTCTAAAATACAAACCCATAAGTTACAAAAATTTGTCAACTGCTAAATGTCATTACCCTTTATTAGTGTTCCTCATTGTAGTTCTGCAAATACAAAACTGTAACTGCCATAACCATATAATCTCCCTTGGGTAAGAATTTCAGTAGGTGCTAAGTTTATAATTGCACCAAAGTTCTACACCAAAGATCAGAGGACAGTACTATACAAAATGACAAAGAGAAGGAGCAAAATGCAATCTCAGGCCCTGAGCCCACAAAGCACAAATGAAGAAAACAGTAACACAGAAAAAATTGGGAATCACACAGCTTAAATAGAAAGACACAACTGCAGAAAGGTATAGAGGATATCAGATCAGAAATAATCTCTGAAGTAAAAAAAAGGAAAGGGTAATATAATGAAAGAATTCATAACTGCTTTTAAAAAAGACTCTGTAGAATTTATAATAGAATAGCAAAGGCAATCCTGCACAACAAAGACAAGGTGTAAAAATGTCTAACTTTTTATTTTTATTTTTTATTTTTTTACATTCTATAATGATTTAAAATTAAACATAATGATTGTTGGAAAATACCTGTTGTATGTTATATCTAAGGCATTTGATATTCAGACCGATAGTGATGTTAGCCTCAACTGCTTATATTATAGGGGTAATAATATCATCACATTTAAAGGAAAACTCATCAGAATAACAGATTTCTCCTCACAAACCATCAAGTCAGGAAGAGCAAGGAGCAAAGTACTTCAAGTCCTCCAAGGAAAAATATTCCAGCCCAGCCTGATGTACCCTGAAAAACTCTCTTTCAAGTTCATGGAGAAGTTAAATACTTCCATGGCAAAAAAAAAATATATACAACTAAAGAAATTCATGATGACTGAACAAACCCTACACATAACACTAAAACATATTCTAGAAAGGGATCAAAATGCTGACAATTCTGACAATGGTAACAGAAAGAACCCACCAAACATGGCAAGCTATTAAACACAGGAGATCAGTAGGGAACAAACAACAGGAAAATAACATGACAAACATCTGCCAATACATATCAACTATAACCACCAATGTAAGTGGACTGAATTCACCAATTAAAAGAAATAGATTGGCAGAGTGGATTAAGAAACAAAATCCAACAATATGCAGGAAACATGTGTAACCCATTAAGAAATTCATGGTCTGAAAGTCAAAGGATAGAAAGAATTATTATATGTTCCAGGATCTCAGAATAAGCAGATAGCTGTTCTGGTTTCAGACAATCTGAACTTCAAACCAAAGAGAACACATGAGATAAAGAAGGTCACTATATATTGGTTTGGGGAAAAATTCAAGAGGAAGAGCCAACCATCATAAATATGTATGCATCAAATATGGGAACACCCAAGTATAATGGACATGAAAGGAACAAATAATCAAAATCACAATCTTAACAGGAGATTTTAACACACCCTTATCTCAAAAAATCAGCAGAACTGAACAAAATCTTTGAACAAATGGACTTAGTTGACACATACAGAATGTTCCACCCAACAACATCTAACTACACATTTTGTACAAATGCACATGGATGTTTTCTAAAATAAATGACATACTAGTTAATGTATCATGCTTAAATATGTGCAAGAAAACAGAAATTATTCCATGCATATTATCTGACCACAGTGCAATGAAACTGGACATTAACACCAAAAGAAACCACAAAAACCCCACAAACATATGGCAATTAATTAACATCCTCATCAGCAACCAATAGAATACAGATGAAATTAAAGAATGAATTAAACAATACCCACAATTCAACAAAAATTTAATCACAACTTTGCAGAATTTGTAGGATGCAATGAAAGCAATGCTCAGATGGAAATTTATAATGGCAAACTTACACATTGGGAAAACAGAGGAAGAACAAATATATACCCTAATGCTTCACCTCAAGTTCTAGAAAAAGAATAAACCAAGCACAAAGCCAAAGACAGGAGGAAATTATAAAGATTAGAGCAGAAATTAATTCAACTGAGACAAACAAAATAATACAAAGTATTAATGAATCCAAAAGCTGGTTCTTTGAAAGATTAAATAAAATTAATAAACTCTGATTTAACCTCATCAAAGAGAGGAAAGAAAAAACAAATTCAAACAATAAGAAATGAAAAGGGAGAAGTTACTACAGATCTTGTGGAAATTCAGAAGATCATTGATAGCTATTTTGAAAATCTTTACTGTTACAGGATTGAAGACACAAGAAATGGACAGACTCTTAGAAAGGTACAAATTGCCAAAACTCAATCAAGTAGACATTAATACAGTGAATAACCTAATATTAGCCAAAGCAACTAAAAATGTAATAAAAAACTTACCAACAAAGAAAAACCCAGGTCCTGATGAATTCACAGCAAAATTCTACAAGTTTAGGAAAGATTTAATTCCAATACTCCTCAAACTTCAATGATAGTGAAAAGGAAGCAATACTCCTGAAATCATTCCTAGTGGCAAATATTATCCTGATACCAAAACCAGAGTAAGATACATCCAAAAAAGAGAATTGCAAGCCAATATTCCTCATGAATATACATGCAAAAATCATCAATAAAATACTAGCAAATAAAATATAGCAAATCATAAAGAAGATAATATACCACACTCAGGCAGTCTTGATCCCAGGGATGCAATGATGTTTCAACATACACAAATCTATAAATGTAATGTGCTGTATCAATAGAGCCAAAATCAAAATCCACATGATTATCTCAATAGACATGGAAAAGGCTTTTGATAATGTCCAACAATCATGCATGACCAAACCCTACAGAAAATTGGAATAAATGGCTTCTAGCTCAATCTGATAAAAGTCATGTATGACAAACAAACAGCCAACATAATTCTAAATGGAGAAAAACTGAAATGTTTTGTTCTCAAATCAGGCACAAGACAAGGATGTCCTCTATCACTACTCCTACTCAATATAGTCCTGGAATCAATAGCTAGAGCCATTAGACAAGAGAGAGAAATAAAAAGAATAATAGGTAAAGTAGAAGTTAAACTATATTTATTTGCAGATTACAAGATACTCTACTTAGAAGATAAAAAAAATCCTACCAGGAAGATCCTAGAATTAATAAAAAAAAATTCAGTACCATAACAGGTAACAAAGTTAATACCCCAAAATCAATAGCATTCTTCTACGTAGATAACAAACACAGAAGACAGAAATTAGAAACAATACCCTTGACAATAGAATCCCAAAATGAAATTCTTCAGAATTAGTCTAACAAAGGGAGTAAAAGATCTATGTAATGAAAATTACAACCCTCTGAATAAAAGAGATTGAAGAATATTCAAGAAAATGTAAAGATATTCCATGTTCCTGGATAGGAAGAATCAACATTGTGAAGTGGCCAAACTCCCAAAATTGTTATATAGATTTAGTGCAATCCCTATCAAAATATCACCAACATACCTCACAGATATAGTGAAAACATTCTTAAAATTTATTTGGAGCCAGAAAAGACATAGAATATCAAAAGCAATCTTGGGCAGCAAAGGCAAGGCAGGAGGAATTACAATTCCTAATTTGAAATTATACTACAAAGCTACTGTAATATAATCAGCATGGTACTGGCAAAAAACAAACCCTAGGATCAATGGAACAGACTAGAAGATGTACAATTACAAACACACTTAGCCATTTTATATTTGTTTTTTTATGTATTTAGTACAGCATCTACAGGGTCTCACTGCACAGATCAGACTTGCCATGATCCTCCTCCCTAGCATTGTTATTACAAGCATGTGCCACTACACCCAGGTCAGTCACAGTCTTAGAGTGCCCAGAGGGAGGGTCTGGCATGGCATGGGGATCAAACTCGTCTCCTGTGCTTGCCTAAGCAGGTGCTTTAGTCCGCTGAGCTATCTGGCAGGCCCAACCATCTTATCTTTGACAAAGAGCCAAATATGTTCACTGGAAGAAAGATAGCCTCTTTAACAAATGGTTCTGGGAAAACTGGCTCTCCACATGTGGAAAACTAAAACTAGACCTGGGTATATCATCATGCACTAAACTAAAGTCAAAATGGATTAAGGATCTAAACATTAAAACATAAACACTAAATCTAGAGAAGAAAGTAGGTGGAAATACTGAAGACATAAAGTAGGCAGAGAGTTCATAAGAAAAAACCAAACTGCATGGGAAATACTTCAAAGAATCACTGACTGGAATCATCATACTGAGAAGTTTCTACATGTCAAAAGGAATCACCAACAGAGTGAAAAGACAGCTCACAAATTGGGAAAAATAACCAACAATCACTCCAACAAAGGATTTCTATCTAAATGTAAAGAACTAAAAACAAATTCATCCCCCCCATATGTAAAGACCCAAATGAAAAATTGGCATATGAGATGAACACCCACTTCATAGAAGTAGAATTACAAGTGGCAAATAAATACATGAAAAATGTTCCACAGCACTGGCCATTCAAGAAATGCAAATTAAAGCAGCATTGCAATACCATCTCACCCCAGAAAGAATGGCTATCATAAAGAAATCAACTAATAACCAATACTAGAGGGGTTCCAGGGAAAAAGGAACCCTCTTTCACTGCTGGTGGGGATGTAGACTGGTACAGCTGCTATGGAAATCACTGTGGAGACTCCTCAAAAACTAGGTATGAAAATCTTATTCTGTCCAGCTATTTCCCTTCTGGGTATTTTCCCAAAAGAACTGAAAACATCATACCATAGTGATATATGTATAACCCAAGTTTACAGAAGCACAATTTCTTATAGCCAAATCCTGAAAACAACTAAAATTCTCATCACTTGAGGAATGGATGTAAGTGATGTGGCACTTTTATATAATGGAATACTATTCAGCTGTGATGAAAGACGAACTCGAAGGCTTTGTAGGTAAGTGACATAACTAGAGGTTATACACATAACTAAAATAAGCCAGACTTACATGTGTAAATATCATTTTGTTTCCCTAGTGTAAGAACCTGAAAGAATAAGTAAAACCTGAAAGGTATTACTGATATAGTATAATGGAAAGAAACTGAACTGAAGGTTTAAACATCAAAGATGAGAGAAAGGAGAAAAGATAGGAAAAAAGGAAGGAAGGAAAATATGCAAGTATATACAGGATGGCTGAGATGATTGTACTCATAATTTCCATCAGTTTTTTGAAAACAGCATTTAATGTTTAGAATTTCTACCTTGACTAATTCTGTGATCTGAGCAAGTACATCGAGGTCAGCAATGTGTAATACAAAACCCATGGTTAAATATCTCTCATCTTGGTCTTCTAAATGTGTACCAGTCCTAACGCCTTATCAGTTATTGTTCTGTCTTTAAAATAAATTAGAACAAAAAAGACAAGAGGGGCTGGTGAGATGGTTCAGTGGTCTAAAGCACCTACTTGAAACAAGCTT
>NW_004524700.1:5534339-5547990 GCF_000260255.1 Octodon degus | reverse complement strand
TTCTTTCTTTCTTTCTTTCTTTCTTTCTTTCTTTCTTTCTTTTTCTTTCTTTCTCTCTTTCATTTTTCCTCTTCTTTCGTTTCCTTTCCTTTCTTCTAAAATGTACTAAATAGGCCCAGATACAGCTGAGTTTCTGTATGCACATGTTTCCAGTTCTACACTGCTCCTGATTTTGCAGAGACCACTCTTGATTTTTGCCTTTGTCTTTTCTCTGTACATCTTCATTTTATTAAAATATACTGTATCTTAACTCCTAAGCACTTATGATATCCTTTTTGTTTTAAAAGTTTCTTAAATAGTGCCATGCCATTCTGTGGTTTTCAGTGATTAGGATATATTTTTTAAATTTATAGTACTTGTTGTATGTCAACCTGTACATACATTGCACATTTTCAAATCAGGAATAGATAAATAACAATGGTTGTTGTATTATCTATTTTTATAGTCAAAATTTTTTCAATTTGTAGTTGCTACAGAATATATTCTGAATAATAAAATCACTATAGCCTAACTTATTCACCTTGTCTATTAATCAGAAAGTTGCTAATGACCTTTTTATTTCATTTTTAGAATTTTGATCTATCTTATCACTTTCTTTCTATTTTGAAGGTTTTAGTAGTTTCTATTGTGTTGATATTCTCTTACATAGTTTATGGAGAGCTTTATATGAGCTCTTTATTTTTTTTTATTTGGGCTCTTTATTTTCCCTTTTATTTCCTTTGCCTTGAATTACTTAAATTTTTTCTTTGATTTATTATGATAATCCATATTTTATTCTAGTTTAAATATATCCTTATTTGTTTTTTGCTTACTAACATTAATAACAGTGGTGGTTTTCTCCACATATTTACAAGTTTAACATCGAAAGTCATGCAAACATAATTCCTAAATGAGGTGTACAAGAAAAATTGGAAGAAGCCAGCTCACGGAAGTAGCACCCGTGCTCCAAGACTCCACTGAGCCTTGCGGCTGGGAACCTTGGCATTCAAAATGGCTGGAATCATTTGAAGCTGCAGGTCATGGGGCTCGCGCTGTAGGTCCAAAATCGAATGTCAAGGTTCTTTGCGAGGTTTGTTAGACACAGAATAAAGGGGACAAATACATGCTTTGAGGGAATTTAGGTAAGAATGTTATTTAGTTTATGCAAGTAGATTCCAAAAGTGCAACTCATTTTCCTTAAAGTTTCTTCACACAATTACGTATGTTCATTTCAATTCTTTAGACGTTACTAATATGATAAATTAGAAGTAAGCATGGGTGGTATTGGGGATAAGTATTTTAGTGTAAGGTTTCAAGGGCGTACTCAAATTCATTAAAATTTGTTCAGCTACTACTTTTATAAGCCACCTTTGATGACACAGTAGAGGTGAAAGTACAAACTGACAAAACAGAAAGAAAGAAATGACAGGAACAGGTTACCAAGTAGGCATTTTATAGAAAGTAAATGTTTAATTTTCTTAGTCAGGGAAATAAAATTGTGAAAATGAAAAGCATCAGGAAGACACGATATTTATGGACGAAAATCCATTCTATTTGGTTATGTTGGTCTAAGAAAACTGGAAAAAGATGCATAGAATCTAGTGTTTCTGTTATCCAGAGATACTACTGGTCATTGTCATCTAAGGAAAGAGGCTTTGTAGATATGGACAACAGATTTCACTGTGCTGTACGGTAAGCTAGTACAAATAAACCACAAATAATATCTTTATTTTCTTTGTAACTAAAGCAAAAGGTCATTGCTTCTCTTGAGAAGAGTGGGAGGATGGTAGCACCATATTTTCGTAAAGATATAATGTAAGTAGACGTGGTCTGCAGAGTTCCTAGAGGGGAAGAATGTCTCAAGCACAGTCACTCTTCTTTGATGCAGGTGGACAGAAGTCCAGGAGATCAATAGCTGAGCTGGGGCACAAACCCTGTATAACTGGGCCAGAGAGAGCTTGGTAGTGACAGGCTCCTGGCAAGGTCTCCAGAGCCCCCAGCCTGTGAGCAGGCTGCTCCAAGCAAGAGAGGAGAGAACCAGAGCTCAGCTCCCCCAGATGCCCACCTTCTAACCTGGTGCGTGGCAAAGTAAGGGAGTCAGAGAGTCAGCAGAACTCATACTTGTGATGCACCTTCCCTGGCCTGTGGCTTTGCCCATACAGCTATTTCAGTGTATTCTAGATGGCAAATTTAATTTATTTTTGCAATTTTGTTTTTCTGTTGAATCAAGGATTCATTAGATTAGTCCTTCCCTTATTCAGCATTTATGGAGAAATTCCTTAGTGGTTTACAATAGTTGTATGTTGCTTTAGGTAAAAATTGAAAACAGAGAAATTTGAGAATTAATTCTGTGTTGTCTATTTGGAACTTACAAGAATTATTACTCCAGATAGTAAAGGTCAAGGATAACAGAATCTTGTTTTTCTTAACCCTTATTACCCATCAATTATTTTTTACATTTACATGGTAGTAAAGGTTGGACTAATAAAGTATTTGTTAGTTCAAACTAAGAAATGTAGTGTCAAGTAGACTTTTAGGGGAAGCTCCTTCATTATTTAAAGGATTATTCTGTCCCTAAAACTGGGGAACCTCACAACAACAAGGAGGCTATTTTGTCTAAGTCCAGAGAGCACTTCTGAAACTTTCTTGAAAGGCCAATTTTTCTTCCTTTTCTGTATTGATTTGTTTATAGCACTGCCAAATACATTGATTTATCCTCTCACCTACTGTCAAACCAGCCTAGTTCTGATGTTGAACATGAGCCATTTCAGGCAATCTATCACAAAATGACTCAACGGTGCCAAGTTTCTTTAAACTCCTTTATGAATGTGTTTTCTTACTCAAAAGCAACCACTTTGTGGAGTGACCCTGGGACCTGGTGTGTCAAGATTCAGTAATTAATTGAATACACAGTGATTTTAGTTCTTCACCTGAGACAGCACTGATAATCAAACTGAGGCCTATCTCACACAACAGGCCCTACAAATTAGCTCAGTAGTCCATCAATCTAAGCTCTGTCAAAGAAAAAAGTGGGAGGGAGAAAAGAAAAGCTGTTAGCAAAATTACACCTTTCCACATCTGTATCCAACAAGCAAACAATGGGCACATTGGATCTGTGATAGGAAGCAGAGTAAATATAGCCATCCATTAAAATTCCTAGTACTTGGGAGGAAGAAAATGTCCAATTGGGATTGAACACATTTTATTTGACAATACAGATCTAAAACCCAATTTCATCTCCCTTATTGTGAAAACCACCTATGTTTCTGCATACTAAGTATCAGTGTTGTATAAGAAATGTGGACCTACAGTATGTGAAGGGTGAGGTCACCTAACCAAGCAGAGCCTGAAAGTCATTTCTGGAGAGGAGACACAGGTTCTGAAAGAAAAGCAGTCAAATTAAGAAACATTGGAGCAAAGGCAGTGTGGGATGTAGGACCTGCATTTCTTAAAGGATTATTCTATCACTAAATGTGGGGAACTTTCTGGAGAGGCCAGACTCTTTTTCAGGTCCTGAAATAAATATTAGCATGCAAATTAGAGATTGTTTGGGGAGAGTAATGAAGCTGCATCATTGTTAAAGAAAAACTTGGGTTCTGTCATAGTAATGCTGATGCCTCGTTCTAGCCCACGTGCAGTTTGATACATGGATTGCTGCTCCGAATTATCCAAGGTTTTGGTTATGATATTTAAGTGTCATATCAACTTGAGTATGAACTGCCTAAGTGATTGGATTAGCATAGTTCTGGGAATGGCTAAATGGATCTACGAAGGTGGAAGTCCCACCTTGGGTGTGGGTGGTGCCAACCAACAGGTTTGTAGCCTGGCTGGAATAAAAGGGAATGAAGAGGGAAAGTTCACTTGTTTCCTTGGAAAGCTCCCATCTTGGCCTTGTCTTGGCCTTTGTTCCCTGACTTCCAGGGCAAATTTTACAGCTTTCCAGCCCATACTTCCACCTCTTGATGTGAACACAAATGGAACTCTCCTGTGATGTGTGCTTTTGACTTCTGGCTGGGTCCTTCGGATCTCCAGCATGCAGAGATCTTGCACTCTTGCACACTTGACTATGTGGGAATTCACTGAAAGCCTACTAAGTAAGTCCTTATTATCTTAAATCTGTTTGTCTAGTCACTACAGATCGATAGAGGACTATAATTTTATACCATTGATTGACCACTGTGTACAAGTTGTTCCAGGGACAGGCCCTGGCATTCGCCAAAGTGACTGTCCTAAAGTCCAGGCTAGAATTTGAGTACAGAAGTTGAGATGAGAGCAGTCCTAGCTGTGCCAGGAGCTGGCCCTGGATGCTGAAGTTGTGTGAGTCACAGTGAACAGTGCATGTGACAACCATTAACCATTAACAGTCCCAGGGAAAGCATCCAAATAGATTCAGGAATTCAAGAAAGAGTTTAGGAGAAATCTGTATAAATTGATACATATTTTAGACAAATAAATGCTGATTGAAAAAGATGAGTGTTCTCCTGTGGGATTCCTGATTGCTGTCATCATGTAGGTGCTTTGATGAGATGAGGTGTATCATGCATGGCTATATCATGAATTTTGTCTGAAGGCTTAACTACATGCTTAAAGGTTTTCAGTAATACACAGAGAAGCAAAAACTTAAGTGCAGAAAACGGGCAGCCCCATAGGTCATACTTTTTTGGTTTTGTTATCTTTTTTGTTTCAAGGAAAATTCTGGTAAGAAATAGTTGAGTAGCTATGGATTACAAGAGTTGATATTATGAACTGAACTGAGATCCCCTCTAAACATGCGCCATGAGGAAAGAACCTCAAGGGAACTGAACCATACAGAGGTCCTTCCTATAGATAATTAAGGTTAAATGGGGCCCCAGAGACCAGAGCCAAAAAGAACTGATTTCTTCATCAGAACAAACAACTAAAGCCCATTCTTCATTCATTTGGACAGCACCTTAATTTTCAACTTCCAGCCTGAGACAAATGTGAGAGATTTTTGTTGTTTAAGTAAAACACTTGATGCTACTTTGTTGTAGTAGCTTGAGCAGTCTAATAGAGCCAGCTATATGGGCAGCAGGAGGTGATCCGATTTCTTGCCTTTGCACTCTATTAAAATGGAGTTATGAAAAACATTTGAGGACGTACGAACAAGTTTCAGAAGTTGGAATCATTGGCATAGATTAGTCCATACATAGGCAATTAGTGCTTTGGAAGAGAGGTTCTATTTCAAGAAGGAAACATCTTTTCAGAAGAAAGGCACGCAGAAAAGGCAGTTGGGGATCATGAACAAGGAGCTGGTGAATTGCTAATCCAGAAAAAAACGCTTTTCAGCCTCATCACTATTATCGTGAGACAGATAATTCCTTGTCTTGGGGGTTTCTCATGTGGATTATGGGATGTTTAGCCACTTTTCTATGTTTTATCCAGCAAATAGGGGCCAAACTCTTATTTCTAAGTCACAGCGATCCAAAATGTCTCCAGACATTGCCCCATGTCCCCTGGTGGGCACCACTACCACCTCCAAACCCCTGCTAAAAGAAATGATCTACAAGTAATATGCTGTCATAGCTGGTCCTGCTGCTATTGCTTGTCCTGCTAAAGTGAGCCTTTGGAGAGTTGACATTTGCATTACACACAGCAGAACGAAAGAAACAAAACCTCTGATTTTTGTTTTGGTTTGACATTGGCATTCTTTCTGTCTGATGGATGTGCCTTGCCTTTGATACGTATCATTCTCTTAGGTGACATCAGGCAGCTGTGAGTACAGTGAAGACAGTAGGATTGCAAAAGACAGAGCTAAGGTGTATAAACACTGAAAAGCACAGTGGGGGTAGAATCCCATCGAATGAAATGCTCAGGTATTGTTTAAAGTGTTTAAGGGTGTTAATCACTGGAATTATCTAACACAGCATTACATTTTAAAATGCTCTATGATAATCAGATCTTTCTTGGACTACTCAAGAAAAGCTCAAACATTATATTTTTATCTGAATTATTAACATCATTTTGAATATTGTGCATATGCTATGAATATCTTTCATTTTCTAAACATGTGAACTGTAGAAAATGCGATTTAATATAACTTGATTCTAAGCTGCTACAGATCATGTTGAAGGAGACACTGATGTAACATAATGTTAGATAATACAATGGACAGCTCAGATTATGCTATGCTTGTCTTTTCCTGTCAGGGAACGTTTCATCCCATTACTTAAATTTTTTAGTGCTGCGTGAGCTTTATTAAGTAGAAACATCCCTTTTTTCATACCCTTAGAAAATAAAACCTGGCTTGGTTTTATCTCTTCCCACAGCTGTTTATTTGTAAATGTCAGGGCAAGATATGTTAGATTGGAAACTATTGTCATTTATTAAAATAAGTTGTGTTTGAATAGTTATGAGAAAGACAGAAAGCAACTAAAGGAAAATTGCAAATCCTCCTAGAATCTAAAGCAATAATAAAGACAATCTATGCTTTACCTAGTTTTCTGAAAAATATGCTTTCAAATTTATCTTTCTTGGACTTGTGCCACTTCTTGGATCCCAAGGAGGTTTATGTTAAAGACTTTTTCTTTTATTCAGTGGAAAAGTTAAGTGTCTTTGTAGTTGTGGGTTGTATTTATCTTAGTTCTTTTCTGATCCTTTGCTCCTCCTTCAAATGCAAAATGAATATTAAATCCATCAACTGCAAGCAGCTCTGCTGTTTATTTGCAAGTTACTGTTCAACCAGAGAGAACAACAAAAATGTAGTACATTTGAGGAAGAACATTAAAACATCCATCAAAATTATTTTTACAGTATTTCATTAATATTGCATTTCTTTCTTCTTCGGGAATGAAATAAAACATGAACAAACATTCATTGTATAAGCACTGAGCTTATAGATGTATAGAGTAAAACTGAAAGCTTTTCCTGTGCTTACCAATTCCTAGTTCCTTTGTAGAAGAAACCTTTTTATTATCTGTTTCCTTATATTTTTATTTATCATACCTGCCTATTCTCTTACATATCAATAAGACCATGGCATTATGAGGTTCCTCAGGTTTTTGTTTTTGTGACTGACCACTGAATACAGGGACTTGTACTGAACTACATTCCCAGGCCTCTTTATTTTTTGAGACAGGATCTTGATACATGGCTGATGCTGAGCTGGAGTTAGCATCCACCTGTCTCAGTCTCCCAGATTTTTGAGATTACAGATATGAACCATTATGCACAGCAAGGTGCTAAAACTTAAAATGCAAAAAAGATTAAACAAAAAATAGTAATGTCTGTGAAGTTAGACTTATCCAATACAAAACATACCCAATGTACTGATAGACATTCTTGTATTGAAACTGAAAGACACACCAAAAAATTTGCAAGTTATTTATGTAATTTATAATTACTTTGTGATTATATATATATATATATATATATTCATTTGAATAAAGCAAGTTGTACCCTATCTTGTCCTTTGAGAAGAATCTTTACTTAATACTGGAAATATACCATACACAGCAGAATAAGAAAAACAAATCCACAAATGCAGAAAACTTAGGCGGCACTGCCCTTTTTCTTAATTTCTTACATATCAATACCAGAAATATAATAATCATAATTCTCAGGAGTCTTAGCCTTGTAGCATATGTTCCAACATCTAAATTACTCAACAGCTACATTTAATAGATAACACAATATATGTCCTGACAAATTGCCTTTGTCAGGAACTCTTCAGTTTAAGATGATTTCTCTTGTCTCAAAATTTTAGCTGCCCTGAAGGCTCTGTTTACACAGTGCTGTTTTTCCTTGGGGGCTTTGATTTACAAAAGTTTAACTATTGGATGGAGAGTGTATGCAGACTCCTTTACTTACTGACCTTGAGCAGGGGATTTGACCTCTAACTTGCTTTGTGGAGCAGCCACCTGTCATTCTGCTTTAGCTAGGGCGGATCTGCTCTACAGAGGAGATGTAATTTTGGGTCAAACTTCTTTAATAGTCTTAGCTGAATATTATTTTGATAAATAATGCTAACAATAATTTGAATGAAAATGAAGAGGAATAGTGAACTCGGAGAATGGCTAGCTACTCATTTTAAGTGAAAATATATCACAGATAAAGATCTATAAACATGACGTTTACATAGAGCTTTATAAAGATTTGCAAGCAGAGCTCTGCATAGTTAAATCTAAAATTCTTTTTCATGGATTTCATGTATTTTTAAAACCTCTAAATCAGGGATTTTTAAGTTCTGTGGAAGTAAAAGGAGATGATTTAAATGAATCCTGAAACAGGTCCTTTCTGCTCATTCAGAAATAGATAGAATGCCTTGAACAATTTATTCAAAGGCCATTGTTTTTCTTTAAGCTGATGGCAGGAGGCAGGAGGGAGATTTGTTTTGAAGCAAGTTGAGCAGTTGCTCAATATTTGTTCTTACTACAATGACAATAATAGGAAATTAAGTTTCCATAATGATACCACCTTCTTCAACTAGCATCAAGAAGATAGTTTCTCCACTGAAAATTATCACAGCAGAAGAAAAATGTGTAGTATTGAGGATTAAAAGATCTGATTTAAAGAATTTCGTAGAACTGACAAAGAATTTTCTGACATTATCTCAAAATTTAAGCATGCAAACTCATGTTATAGTCAAAGCAATTTAAATTTTATTTTCTACTGTTTTACAGTATGATCTTGCTCTTGCCAATCTGTTGTTTGGGTATGAAAGAATGTAGTAAACTGCTATTTCAAAGCAGAAACTGATGGAGGGTGCATTGCCCTCTCATGGCAGGCTTTTTACTGAACAAGGGTTCAGTACATTCAGTACTACATTTTAATTGGCAATATTTTTCTTAATATTAACTAACAATCAGATCGATACCACACACTAGATTAACTGTTCTTGGTTCCATAGCAACTATGAGTCATTATGAGAAGAAAATGACGGTGGTTATAGTTCCACCTCAGTGGAATGGCAACTGCAGAGGCTTCTCTCATTGTATTTTCTGGACAGTGTGTGCTAATCACCAAGGAGAGAGCACATTAAACTTTTGTTACTGATGTTTATTTCCATGCTGTAGGAAAAGATTCTTTTCATTAAGAAACACTGTTGGACATCCTTCTCAAAGAATGACTACAGAAAATTTGTGGGTTATTTTATTCCTACCTTCTAGATTTTTCTTTTTCATTTTAAACACAATAATAAAATAAATCAATAAAAATGACACAGAACTTCAAAACAAGATGATAGGAAATCAACAATGGTTATTATATTCATAGGGTTATCTTCAATGTAGTTGCTTAGATTACCAGATATAGGCATGTAAAATTGATCAAACCATATAAACACTAACTGTTCCTTTCAATGAACTAGTAGCAATTAGTAGTACAATTATGTTAGCTAACACACACACACACACACACATGCACACACATTCCTTCTTTTTTTCCTTTCTCCTCCCAGCTGTCTTTCCTTTTGAGCAGTTTTTTCATCTATTGTACCTATTGTATCTTCTTTGCTCTTTCATACTTTTTAACCTAGTGAGACAATATGATGTTTACACATGCAAGTCTCATTTATTTCTCTTATGAGTATGATCTCTAGTTGCATCCATTGAGACTTCCCAGGGAAACCTTATGTGCTTCCTGTTTGTGTCCCCTTTATGGTCCCTAACATTGAGGAAGGCAAATCTTAATTTTCCTGACATCCTAGTCAGGCTACTCAGCAATTTAGATTTTCCTCTTTGCTAAATCACAACTTTTCACAGCCCTGTTGGGGTCACCTATATGCTCTCAAACTCTTCATTCCATAATAAGTTAAGTGATTTTCTGTGTATAAACATTGAATAGTTTTGTTTCCTTTTATTTATCTATCAAATAAGATATTGAGACAAAATGGAAATTTAATTCTTTACTCTCAAGAGGAGGATTGAACTGGTCTCTTTGCAATAGCAGCTACTAAATCCCCTAAAGTATATTGGCATAAATATATTTTCTTCAGCTTCTAAAGATTTTATATTGAAAAATCATTACTCCAGCACATTTTCAAAGCAATATGCAATCTTGGAATTGCATCTAATTGACTTTCAAGAGTTCCCAGCGTGTTGTTTCTTACCTGTGCTTCTGATGTCATCTGGCTGAAGGCCCCAGCAGATATCGTCATCGGTGCAGGGGCTAGGGGTGGGGGTGGGAAGAAACATTCCAAGGTAGGTATCATTGTGGGGTTGCCCTTCTGTGAGCCCATGCACACAACCGTCCTTAAGCATGGTCTAGAACCCACATGCATGTCACAAAACTACATCTTATTAGCAGTGATGATCAGAGTACAGGTTTTTAAAGTTGCAGAGTCCATGTCTAAGAAAATCTTGCCCCAGAAGTCCCTGCCTCAGTACAGGAGCAGAAGACAGCATGGCTGGAAGCCTCCTCTCTTTTCCTCTGCTCTGGGGAATGGCTCATAGGGTCTTTGTGAGAGAGTACTGTGGTGGTAGAGGCATGGGGAAAGAAATGTGGAAAGGTGCCCATTGCTGTTACTGCTGCTTAATTAGAAGTTAAGTTATAGTTTCAAATGAATCCAATTATCTCACTAAAGTTAGACAGATATTATGAATAGTCAAATACTGGGAGCATTTGGACTTATAAACAGCAAAGTCACTATCTTTTAGGAGAATATATTTAATAGAGTATAGTGGATGATTGCACAAATTAAATTGTTTTAGATTTTACTTAAAGTTGAATTTTATGGGTAAACTTGTTGGATATTTACAGAAGTTGATAAGGAAAAGATGAAATGAAAATAAATATTTTTTCCCTCTAATACAACTATCAAAACATGAGTCCTGGCAGCTAAAAATCTTAGCGCAAGTTTAGATTATTGTATCAAACTACTTGATATTTCTTTTATCTTCAACTTGAAAACCCCTCCTTAATTCTCTAGATCCTTAACAGATCTGTTTTATTTTTTCATCTTGAAGCTGTTTCCCATCTATCTCAGTCTCAGGTTTCCTTAATTAGTACTTTCCTTAATTAGCATTGTAAACTCTTTGCAATCTTTTGAATCCTGTTCTTTATGAAGTGTTTACTGCCTCCAGATGATGGGTAATGTTGAACAGAGAGTGAGACCATTTCCCAAAGATTTAAGTGGCAATGTTTGTTCTCCAAAAGTGGAGTAGATAATGAGATCGCTACAAAAATATTCAGGTTCTGGGAAATTTGAGTCATTTGGATAGAGGAAGAAAGGTGTCACAAACTGTGTTCTGATTCATCTGATCAAGGGAAGAGTAAAGGCAGATGTAAATAGTGAAGATCGAAGGATATTTGAAACACAGGAGACAAGCATTGAGACTTTGTGTTGCTTCTATTTCATTAAGAATCTAAAAAGCAGAGCTAAAATGGTGACTTTGATTTTGGATGCGGTCTATCACAAGGTGCTTCAGATCACTGACATTAGGAAAGTGACAGCGTAAGGTTAAAGTTGTAATTCTAAACTAGTGGAGCTGGGTTAAAGAGAGTTTTGTATCGGAAAGTTGAAAACTTAGAGATTAAACGAAAAAATTAGGTACTCTACTATGTTGTGGGACTGTCCTGCAACAATGTTGTATAGGGTTAGATTTCTGGATTTATGTGTAAACATACATAATTCTTTATTCCTATTTTTTAAATATATTTTAATTTTTAAAAATTTTTTGTCGTATTCTGTAGGGACTTAACGTTTAACATATCAATACTTGATGAAAAATACTTGTTCCATGTTATGCCTAGCATGTTTGATATTCAGACAGATAGTGAGGTTAAGCTCAACAGCCTAGGTTATATGGCAATAACAATAAGCTTCTCATCTGGAAGGTTAACAACCTAAATTTGCAGACCAAAAATTAGAGAAAAAGGATGGCTGCAAGGAAAGCCAACATTTTGGCTGTAGTCTTCCAAGGTCAATTAAGACTCAGGACATATGAGAACTTGTACTGTAACATCATGTAACCCAGTTGTGTTCCAAATTTTCTGATCAAGGAGATTATGGGACCAAAGAGGAAAGTGATCGATGACATAGAGTGTGCTTAAGGAGAATCACATGGAGAGAAAACATTCTCTCAGGCTTTCACAGAGAGCAAACAGGCCTGGCAATGGCTGTGGCTCATCCACATGGCTGACACTGACAAAGGATCTACAATCTGAGGTACAGGGTCTCAGGATAAATTCTGAGGGGATTTGACTGACCTTACCAGATCCAAAAGCTACAATTCTCATTACATAGGTCTTACTTTATCTTCATCTTAATCATCCAGCAGATAAGTATAAAAACGAAGTACAAGAAATAAAGCCATGTTGTTATGTTCAGCTGTAAAGGACTCAGGTCAACAACTTCTGACCCTGCCAGTCAAGTGGAAGACCCAATACTATTATGGATTACTGGACTATTTTGGAATATTTTGCTGAGTTCGCACACCTATAATATTTAAATGATGGAACTAAACAAAAAAAGGGGATATAGTTTAATGTCCATTTTGTATCTGTGTATTCAGAATGGTTAAGATAGATATATAGTTACATTCTCTTAATTCAAGGAATAGAGTTATTTGTTCTAATACTGTTTGTAACTAAGATATCATTTCTGCATCTTCTATAACAAACAACCACTAGGAAGGCAGTATGCAATGTGTTAATTTTTGGAACTCTCCTACCAATTTGATTTGAAGCTGTATCATTGCTATTTATTTCTCAATAAAATTATATAAAAAATAATATCAAAACATTGTTTAAGCCATTTAAAAAAAAACCTTGAGAACAGAGGAAATTTAGGTTTCAAAAATGATCTACACCCAGTGATCTCCTTATGAGACAGCCCTTTGCTGTTGATCCACAAAATATCTTCTACACAAGCTCTGGTGCAGGTGGCTGTTCTCTTGCTTTCTTCCTGACCTTCCTTCCAGGCACACAGCTGCAATGCATTTCATAACATCACTTATATTAATTGAACCCATTTAAATATACTCTGTAATAATATTAGCAAGTATATCAAGAGCAAAATGGATAAGTAATTATAAGAGTTGATATCTGGTATTTCAGTACTTTATAATAATGTATAAAATTTTAGAAAAAAGGAAAAAACTCAAGTATGATCCTATTCCACTTTTATGGGCTGCACAAGATGTAGGCTAGAAATTGCATGTTAAATGCCCTAACAGTGTTTATGGAAAAGACCAGGAGCAAACCTTAAGCAGACAGACTTGCATAAAGATAAAGCATGAAGCATGAAGCATGAAGATACTCTAAAATATTCTCAATGAAGATGGCTCCATGTTCTGATGAGTGAAACATCTGAGGCTTTTTTCTAGCTCTCCCTCTTCACTGCTTTGGCTGTCTAATGATAACAGCATCCCTCTAGTTTCTGAGAATAGGCTGTTTTCTAGGCACACATTTTCACGTCATAGAAATGAGCTTCTTTAAAGAAAATGTTGATACTTATTGAAATTATAAAAAGGAGGGCTGGCCAAATAGCTAAGCAGATTAAAGCACCTGCAAGCAGGTGCAGGGGCCAGGAGTTCGATCCCCAAACCTGCTGTGCTGGTCTCGCCCCTGGGGTGCACTGAGAGTGCAATTGAGACTGGGTGTGGTGGCACGCACCTGTAATCTCAGCTCTTGGGAGGCTGCAAATAGGAAAACCACTGCAAGTGTGATCTAGTAGTAAGACCCTGAACACCCTGTACACCCTTCCTTAAAATAT
>NW_004524700.1:5524984-5534239 GCF_000260255.1 Octodon degus | reverse complement strand
ATATATATATATATATGGAAATCACGACTGGAGACTATATAGAGTGAAAGTGTTGCGTTTGCTCCTTATCTGCCCCAAACTCAATTAATAGGAGCATTTTCCTCACACCAAGTGATAATTATTTTAAATGTTTTAATTAACTAGTTAGCTTTTCAAAAGATTCTGTCTACTCATTTTTTGTGTGTGTCAGATATGTTAATATGTCCTCAAGAAATTATTTAAAAGTACCCCCAAACAGAACAGTCTGAGCTCATGAAATTAGTAGAATTTGAATTAAGCAAATAGAAGATTAAGAAAATATACATGGATTTTAGACTTGTTTAGGTTATATTTAATGCTATTGAAAGCAAGTATTAATCTGTGCTAGTTTTATAGAGTCCCAAAACCTTCATTCACAGCTCAGGGGATTGCTTGTTCTTAGGAATAGGTCAATTTTGTATGAAGATGTGGAAAATGCTTCTTTCATTTACACATTTTTATAATGCTGACTATTCTTAGAAAGTACAGCATTAATGAAAATCTGCTCAACGCAGGAGATAAAGCTAGCCCTTTCTTAAGAGTAGGGCTAAGTCTGATTTCTGGATAGGTGTGCAAGAGGCCATTGGGTGTACACGCACACACCCTGCACCCCCAGCACACCCAGAACCTGCGCTTGGCCTCCCTGGTTCTTTGTTCCTGGGCCTCAGCATTTAGACTGTATTTGCCTTACTTCCACTCACTCTGAGCACTGAACAGACTTGTGATTGCCCTTCAATCAGACTAAATAAGGAGATTACTGTGGCACAACAAATAAATTGCAGGCTAAGTCCTGTCATAATAATAGTTTTCATTTTTATAGCAGATTGGCTTGGGAGAACTTGAAGAATTTGCAAATATGGCTTTCCTGTTTTGCTGATAGGAAAACAGAGTCCTTGGCACAAATATAGGATTACAAATCTCACAGAACTCACATTTTGGAAATTTGGACTCAGTTCATTAGAGCAGGATAATAAAAACATGACCAGGATCTGCATCCTCCTGCTATTTAAAGGAGGTGGATTTGCTGATGCTGAGAAATAAATAGTTGGCAAAGAATTTATTGTTTCCCCTTTGAAACTCTGAAGGTATTTCAAAAAAGCAGAATGTAGTTCCTAAAAAATAATAGCAGTGGGTCATATGCTGACTGCCATCTCTAAGGAAAATCTGGAAACAAATTTGCCACTTTGAATAAACACTTGTATTTAAGAAGTTCAATCTATCTGTCAAAACATCAAGTGGATCTGCTTGGTTAAATATTCCAATATAATTAGTAAAGTAATGTAATTGGCTGGCTTTAATAGACATCAACTCTATGGGTAGCATCACTGAAATTAACAATCATGCTAGAGATGGCACCAAGAAGCTGGAAATGAAGGCAGATGTACATGCAGAGGGGCTACAGAGCCATCAGGATTTTTTTTTTAATTGGGGGGAGTTTTCATTAGACTGTGCATCTGGCAGAGTTGTTTAGAAATATGTACGTCTTAAGTATCCCTTGAGGGTCCCAGGGAAGGGGGTAGATTTGTTCCAAAATATACATCCTCATGTGGAAGGTGTACACTTAAGATGATCTTGAATAAATCTATTATTATGGAGCATATTGCGTAAGCTAAATTATAGCTTCACTAGAGGTGACGAGATGGAGAAAGACACCTGCCTGTCTCCTATTTTTTGAGAAATTTGAGGGGGAAAGCCTCCCCAAATCTAAAAACTGTGGTAGACTTAAAATTGACATGAATCTTTGCCACTTCTCTCATGGAGACTGAGGTTTGTGCTCCTTTCCCTGGAGTGTGGCATCACTCTGCACCTGCAAGGCCAATCAAAGGCAAAGCAAGTGTTGTTATGTCAGTTCCCAAACTCGGGCCTCAGATTTGAAGGCTTCCAGTTCCTCTCCCAAAGCACTACTTTTGTAACTCAGACATGACTAAGTCCAAAGTGATTCAGTAGAAAGGCTTCTGAATACAGGACCAGTGGGGAATTAACCACCGGTCAACCTCACACAGCTGGCAGCGCGACTCTGGATGGAGAAGGCCCACTGGAGGAGTGCTGCCGGCAGTATCAAAGGAGAACCTGGAGGAGAAGATGGTGTCGTGCTCATTCTCTGCAGAAGCATGTCAAGCTGGTTTTCAGAGCAGCTTGGGTTCTCGCTGCCACTGAGGATGGCTGTGGTCTGATTTGGGGAGCTCTGGTTGTCACCTGTTTTTTCTTTTCCTTTTCTTTTTTTGAATTTTAACATTTATTTAATGTTTATAAAATGCATCCAAATTTTGAACATTGACTGATTTTGGTGTACAAAATCTAAAACAGAATAACATAAATTCTTATATGAACTACAACAAAAATACCAACAGCATTTTACAAAAGAATATACTTCAGTGATCATACCTAAGGCAGTCTGCACACGTGACAATCGCACATTATATACACACATATGGCTTACACTGCCAGGAAATGTGTCTTGCTTTCTTGGCCTTTTGTAGTACATACTTGAGACCTTAGTGGTCTTGCTGAGGTTATTTTTTATTTTAAAGAGAATAAAAGTGATATGGAATTTCAAAACAAAATAGGAAATTAACAATGGCTATTATATTACATATTGTTATCTTCAGAGTAGTTGCACAGATTACCAGATACAGGCATGTAAGATTGATCAAAAAATACAAACACTCACTGTTCTTTTCAATGAACTAGTAGACATTAGCAGTACAATTATTTTAGGATTATCTAAGATACAAGTTTTGTCAGAGGTGGGTTTTCCACTGCCCATCTCATATATATATGAGGAATATATACATATTCCTCCTTTCCCATACCCTGGTTGTTCTTTGCTTTTTTGAGGAGTTTCTTACACTTTCACAATTTCTATTGAACTCTTTGGATTTCATTTACTATTCCAGTTTTTTTACATGAAGGAGACAATATGATGCTTATACATGGAAGTCTGATTTATTTTACTATGAGTATGGTCTCTGCTTGCATCTACTTACCTATAAATACCTTGGGTTTTTCTTTCTTTATAGTTTAGTGATATTCCAGTGTATAAAAACACCATAACATTTTATCCATTCCTCAGTTGATGGGCATTTTGGTTCTTTCCAAGATTTAACTGTGATAAACTGTGCTATTATAAATGTGGGCACACATTTACAGCTATGGCATGATGTTCTCAATTGTTCTGGAAAATATCCAGCTACTATTATGGATTACTGGACTATATTGGATTATTTTGCTGATTTCTTGCACTTGCAATATTTAAGTGACAATGGAAAATCCATCCCTGACAAAACTAATGAAAAAGGGGGATATAAATAAAGCACCATTTTGTATCTGTATGTACAAAATAGGCTAGATATACAGCTACTTTCTCTTAATTCAATGAGAAAAAAGATTTGTATTAATAGTGTTTGGACAGGATATCATGTCTGCATCTTGTACTATGAATAATGACTACGAAAACAATAATATGCAATGTATTAATCATTGTAACTATCCTACTAACCTGTTTTGAAACTTTCACATTGCTATTTGTTTCTCAATAAAATTAATTAACAAAAAGAATTCTACCAATAACAAATGCTGTAGAGTAAAAGTATTTTTTTTTTCCAGAACCGGGTATTGAACTCAGGCCCTTGTACTTGCCAGGGAAGTGCTTATTCTACTGAGACATCTCCCTGGCCTTGTAGAGTAAAAGGAACACTTCTCCAGTGTTGATGGGAGTGTAGACTGGTGCAACCACTGTGGAACCAGTATAGAGGTTCCTCAGAAAACTAGGATTAAAGGTCTCACTTGACTCAGCTATTCCTCTGGTTGTTACCTTGGGGATCACTTCTGGCTCCAGTACAGATTTCTAAACTTGATAACAAAATTCCGGCTGGTACAGACTTTCTGGTTTTCACTACCTAGCTTTGGGACTCCCGGTTCAGAATCTTGACACAGACCAGTGTGAGACATTATCATGGGCTCTATACCTGCAGCTGGAATTGTGGAGGACATTGCCATGGGCTCCAGGTCTCTAGCTGATGTCTTTGGGTCTCTAGTACGTGTACAGGTCTCCCACTGTTTTGCACTTGACTACTGGAATGAATATTAAAAATAATTTTATAGATGATTTATTCTGTATTAAATCTTTTCCCTTGTAATCCCTGACTAGAACAGCATCCGAGGCTCCAGATCTTAGTCCCAAGTGAGCGTCCATGGCGCTGCCAGTAACACGTTTACATCTTTGAGTTCAGCCTTCCCGCCTGCTTGAGCTTCCCCATCTGACTGTACAAGGAGCAGAGATGAACACAAAACCTTGCCTACACTGTAGACTTTTGATCCAAATAATTGAGTCCTGACATTTCAAGCCATGAACTTTGGGATGTTTTGTTATGATGATGTTGAAGAAATAGAACACTTATGCACTGGCAAGAAAACAAGAGGACTGAGATAGTCTCTTCACATTTTTATTCCTTCTTGATTTGAAAACTAAGCTCTCTCAATAAAATTCTGAAATATTTTTCTGCAAGTCAGTGTCACTCCTTGTAGCCTAGAATCTATGTGTATAACTTGACTCTGAATTGTTAGAGTCTTGCTGCTATTCTTTTACATTATAGATACATTTCTTTTCATGGTTTGCTGAAATTATCAGAAAAAAGACTGCGGACAGGACTATCCTTCACAGTCTGTAGATTTCTCTCATTGTCCCAAATAAGAGCATGGTAGAGACTTCTCTCAAAAGATGGTGTCCATTATAGGGACATCACATATTCATGTATTTTTGTGTGTTTGTATTAAATGCAGTAGAGGACTGGACAGATAGCTCAGCGGACTAAAGTGTTTGCTTAGGTGCAGGGACCGAGACCGGGGTTCAATGCCCAGCATGCCAGGCTGGCCCCACCTCCAGGGCACACTAAGACAGGATTGAGACTGCTTGTGGTGGTGCATGCCTGTAATCCGGCACTTGGGAGGCTGAAAACAGGAGGATCATCAGGATTCCGATCTGGGTAGTGAGAACCTGTAGACCCTGTACTGAATAAATAAAAAAATAAATACAGACAATAAAAAGAAATGCAGTAGATCTCTATAATAAGCTTAATTAAATTCATAAATTGCTTCCATAATTATATTTTAAATGATTGCCATACCTGTGTTCTGAACCTTTCTATTTCTACTTATAAACTTTTTCAAATCATAACTTTCTCCAACATGGCCAACTTCTCTCTGCATACTGATATACACAACTTTTCAAAGTCTGCCCCTCAGTCTATCTATTCTTATGAGTTACAAGACATTTTTTCAATTTGTTACTAAGGTTCTTCAAAGCATAGCCTATGTATGACTTCTTTGCTTCAATTTGCCCACAGTCCTACTGAACACAATTCTTGACAGATCCCTACTGACCACTTTCATGCTGAACCCTAGGGAACTTTCCTATATCGTCTTAACCTCTACACAGCACGTAGCACTTCTGTCTGCTTAGCATACGATTCCTTTAATTTGAATGGCACTACCATCTTGAAGTTTTTTCTCCCTATGTCTATGACAGCTTCAAAATGAGCTCCTATTTATTTTCTTATAAATAACTCCTCCTTACTTCTAATAAAAATTGTTCCAATGGGGCTGTGGAGATGGCTCAGTAGAATAAGCAAGCATTTCCCTGGGAAACACAAGGGCCTGAGTTCACTCCCCAGTTCTGAAAAAGAAAAATGTTCCAAAACGAGATCTCTCTTGCATTTAGACTTGTGTTTAACTGTCCATTGGATATCTTCATATCTCCCATAAGGAACCTATCATATTCCTATTGTGTCTAGCATATCCTTAATTATGTTTCTGTCTCATTGCTATCAAATTGAGTCAATCACCAAATGTTCCTTTCTTTACTTCACAAAACATCCAAATCAGTTTATGGTTTCCTAATTATGGTTTCAATCTAATTTAGGCAATCATCTGGTAGTTCTGACATTGTGTTTCTGTCATCTATAGTGACTAATACAATCTCATTTTTTTTTAAATTCTAGAAAGAAAATCTGAGCATGCTATTTCCCTGTGTAGAAATTGTTATAGATATGTCTGCTGTGTTGGACATAGTGTCTTAAATTTCTGCTTTGAGGAGCTCTTTTGGCCACCCACATTTCAGTGGCTGTGAATAATGAACCAGTCCTTTTCTAAACCATTCCAATTCCTTTTGTCAGGCATCATTAGAAAACTTCCTCCCAGTCTCAGTTGCTATGATAAACAGCACAAGGCTAGATCACCTCTCTTTATAGGCTCTTTTTCTGTGACATCCTGGGCAAACATCAAGCTGTGCCACATTTAAAATGAGACCAAAATCATTTGAACTTTGACAAAATACCTCCTCAAAGTCTTCACTGTTAACTTTAGCATTTTTATTTGTTTTGATTAAATATCACTTTTGAACCTGCAACCTTCTGTTATTCTCAATGAGACAGCATCTGACTACCTTTTGCTGAGTGATAGCAGCATGTGTCATGTTAAATTTTTCTTTGTCTTGTTTCTCTTCCCAAAGCTGGTTCAATCTGTTGCTCGAATTTCCTTGGCTGTTGATAAGATGGACTAAGAACTTGTGATGACCTGAGTTCATTCTTTGTATCCTCCATTGGGCTTATGTTACAATCCTCATTTGTAGTGAGGGTCACTATATTTTGGATGTCATCTGCTCTTTGAAGACAAACCTGTATTTTTTTTCACATTTGTGTAGTTCTGTTCATTTTATGTAGTGGCAAACTTAAATATATCTTTTAAGACTGATTTTTATGTTTACTCTTAAAGCACAATTTTTAAAATCAATGCTTTTAGGCAATTCTAGTTACATTTCAGTGCAATAGCCAAGCCCAAGGAAAAGTTCCAAACAACTCTCTTACATGTAACTTATTTTTATAAACTATTATTAAGTATAACTTAACTGAGATATTTTGAAGTCATCTTGTAGTAATTACATGCAATATTAATTTGTGAGTTAAAGGAATATTAAAATCAATTCATAATTTATTCCTCTAGGTCTCTATAGGTTATCTTTTTATGGAGAGTTTCTGGTAGTAAATACCAAAGCATAGGTGTGAAATGAGTGAAGTGTTGTGATCCCGATGTCCCTAATGAGCCTTATGCACTCAGGGCTGGACTGTTTTGTATGTTGATTGAATTATGGCTTTGCTATAGCTGACTTGTTCCTAGGAGATGGGGATGGTTCCAGGCAGTCTCTGGGCTCTTGTCTCAGAAGGGTGCATTTTCATCCTTTCTCCTCCATCCCTCTCTGCTTCCTGGTCACCATGACATGAGCATATTTTCCTTACTATGGCTCTGTGCCATTCTGCTGCCTCCATGCAGCCTGTGACCATGGACTGAGGCCAAGCTCCTCTGAAGCATGGATGTCAAGTGTTGTGCCTCAGTGATGAAAAAAGACTCTCATATGGAGTTATGTATATAAGTTAAAATGATGCTCTAATTTCATATCAAAAATTAGTCTTCTAATATGATACATGCAAAAGTATATTGTGTACTATATAAGCATTTCCCTATTCTGTGGCACCTAAATACTTCCTTATTATAAATAAATACAAAGGGGATCCAGGTAAAAGCTGTGCAGGAAGCCCCAGAATCTTTCCCTTCCCACAGAAGCTACTGAGATCCAGATGAACAGTGTGGAAAAACACAGAGACTAGAAGGAACTTCAGTCACACAGACAGTAGGCACCAGCCAGGGCACATAGGATGGACAGGTGGACTGGTGGTGTGAAACTGTCAGCAGCCACAGCAACAATACAGGCTTTCAGGTGATAAATTAGGTAAATCAGTGCTGTGCTTGGGAACAAAATCACACAAAGTTGAAGCAGGCTGTTCTCCCCTTTCTCTCTTACTTTTTCCTTTACCTTTTGCTTTTCTAAAGAGCTTTGGAGAACATCAGCCACAGAAAATCAATCCCATCTCCTAAACCCAGAGACCAAGTCCAGATAATCCCTATTTTCCTCCTTTTTTCTCTTCTGCCCTCTTCTCTAGTTTCCTAAAACATGCATGGTCATCTATTGTCCTCCAGCATTTTTTTTTTTTTTTTTTTGAGGGGGGGATCAAGGATTGAACTCAGGTCCTTGCACTTGCCAGGGAAACACTTACTCTACTGAGCTATCTCCCCAGCCTCCTTTTAAAAAATTAATTAATTAATTAATTAATTTTTTTTTTTTGGCAGAACCAAGCATTGAACTCAGGCCCTTGCACTTGCCAGGCAAGTACTTACTCTACTGAGCTATCTCCCCGGCATGACTTCTACCTTATTTTAAGTTATCTTTATTCTATACACTATCTTTCTTAAATTTTACCACCTCAGGGTAAAACCACTCTACCAAGGGGAAACACTTTGCAGGCAAGCACCTAATATATGATAGGCTCTGTAATATAATTGTAGGATTTTCTCTTGTGGTTAAAGGTACAAACTTCATCATTACCACAGTGTGTCAGTTTCTAAGCTCTGCTAGATGCTATTATTATTGGTAACTATACTACTTTAACTAGGATGTAGTTGTCATATCTGTTTTGATCATGTGCTTTCACTTCTATAACAATATTGAGAAGTTCTGGGGTAATAACCTCACCACATTCCAGCACCAGAGCACTGGGGACTGAGCCAAATAAATACCAACATCTCAATCTTAATTAACTGGAAAGGTAGAAACTTGGGACACTCACAAACTAAGAACCTCCCATATAAAGAAGACATCCCAGTAGAACAAGCCTGACCTAGAGAGGCCTTGATAACACTGATATAGCTACCTATAACAAAAAATGCACAAATAACATAGAAAACAAAACACAACATTTTAAATAGAAAATGACAAGATGCAGAAGCAAAATGCAACCTCAGACCTGTAGCCCACCCAGAATAAGTCCAGGAGACAATGAGATGGAGGAAAATGGAAGTCAGATCAGAAATAATTTCTCTCATTAAAAAAAGTAATACTAATATTAAAAAGGAAAGTGCTCACAAAATCTAGACTAGAGATACGTAAAGAAGAGACACAGGTTCTGGGGAGATAGTTCTGTGGTCTAAGTGCCTGTCTGGCAGTTGTATGGAACGTGGTTTGATCCCTGGTACTACATGCTGTTCCAGCCCTGGAACCAGAGATGTGCTGTGCCAGCCATGGAAACTGGCACGGTGTGCATGCCTGTAATCCCATTACTTGGGATGCTGAGATAGGAGGATCACTAAGAGTCTGAGCTGTGTACTGAAACCTTGTACCAAATATAT
>NW_004524700.1:5512798-5524884 GCF_000260255.1 Octodon degus | reverse complement strand
GAGACACAATGATATAAAGAAGATGAAAATCATGAATGATCAAAGTAAGAGCTAGAATGCATGAAATGAATTACAATCAATAAGGAAATTAAAAATTCCATTGAAAGTTAATTGGCATCAGGGCTGATGATATAGTTTAGAGAACTAAGCTTCTGCTTAGGAAAGCACAGGGACCAGGGTTCAAACTCTGGCACACATGTGGCACTGGCCCTGCCCCAGGTGTGCTGAGATGGCCACCGAGACTAGGCGTGGTGGCTCCCGCCTGTAATCTTAGCACTGGGGAGGTTGAAAACAGAAAGATCACTAAGAGTCTGAGCTGCACAGCTGCATTTGACCCTGTATCAAATACATTAATAAAAAAATACCAGAATAATTGGTGTCAATGAAAAAGCAGGAGCCAACAATAACAATAACAACAAAATTGGCAGAAGTGATAGTAGAAAATTTCTCAAGTACAGGAAAAAAATCTGACATACAGATAAGTGACACATATAGAACTTCAATTAGCTGTAACAAAAACAAATCTACTACAACACAAATAATCAAGTTCCAAGATATTCAGCACAAGAGCAAAATATTCAAAGCTGTTAGAGAAAAGAAATAGATCATGTATAAAGGATAGCCAGGCCATCAGAATCAACACAGTCTTCTCAACACAAACCTGGAGTCAAAAAGAGCTTGGAGTGAAGTATTTCAACTTCTGAAAAAAAAAATTTCTAATGGAGAATGAAGTACCCTGCAAAACTTTCTTCAAAACGAAGGGATAAATAGAATACTAAAGAAAAAAATGATGGAATTAATGACTACCAAATCAACAGTACAAAAGGTACTGAAAGATTTTCTAGAAACAGATGAGGATGACCACAGTTACAAGAACAACACGAGAAAGACATCATCAAGAAAAGCAATTAAACATAAGAGAAAAGTAGGGAATCCACAGGAGAAAAATAACATCATAAAGATAAGCCAATACATATCAGTTATAAATATCATTATAAATGACCTCAATTCACCAATGAAAAGAAACAGACTAGCAGAGTGGATCACAAAATAAAGTAAAACAATATACTGTATACTAGAAACACATTTAACTCAAAAAGAAATTCATAGACAAAAAGTCAAAGGATGGAAAGCAATATAACATGTAACAGGAACCCCCAATGTGAGCTTCACAACAAGAATGATCAAACAAGATAAAGAAGGTCACTATATATATATATTAGTTGAAGAATTCAAGAGGAGGAGATAACTTTCATATATATATATATATATATATATATATATATATGTGTGTGTGTGTGTGTGTGTGTGTGTACCAAATATGGGAGCACTCAACAATAAAAGACAAATATTAATATATATGAATAATTAAATAAGCAATAACATGATCATAATGGAGGGCATTTATGTTCAATTGTCACAAAGTTATCAATCAACTAGATAAGAAATCAGTAAAGAAATAACACAACTGAACCAAACTTGTGCATAAATGGATTTAGTAGAAAGTTATAGTGTTCCATTAAACAACATTGGAAGGCACATGCTCCACAGATGCACATGGAATATTCTCTAAAAAATCCATAGAATATAATTAAGTAAATGCAAAGGAATCAAAATTATCCTACGTATATTATCTGATTGTAGTTTAGTGAAATTGGAAAATGTGATTAAAAAACCCACAAAACACCATAAATACTTAGATATTAAATAATACCCTCCAGAACAATCAATAGTCAGAGATAAAATTAAAGAAGAAATTAAACTACATTTGCAATAAAATAAAAGTGCAAAAACAGCATACCAGTACCTGTAAAAAGCAATGAAGGCAGTCCTCAGAGGGAAATTACAGCAGTGAATTCTCATATCAGGAAAACAAAATGAGCACATATAAACATTCTAACGCTGCACCTCAAGCTTCTAGATGAAGAAGAGCAAATCAAGCACAAAGTCCCTATAAAGGAGGAAATTATAAAGATCAAAACAAAAATTAATGTAATTGATACTAAGAAAACAATACAATGGATTAACATATTGAAGAGTTGGTTCTTTGAAAGAATAAATAAAACAATCCCTTAGTCAACCCATTCAAAAAAAGCAAAGGAAGAAATCAAATTCATGTAATAAAGGATAAAAAGGGTTAAATCATTACAAATTTTGTGAAAATTCAGCATATCATCAATACCTACTTTGAAATTCTTTACTCTCATAAGGTGAAAAGCACAGAAAAAAATAGACAGATTCCTAGAAAACATATGAATTACCAAAGCTTAATCAAGGCCCAAACAAAAAGAGAATTACAGGCCAATCTCCCTAAAGAGCATAGAAAATTTCCTCAACAAAATACTAGCAAACAGAATGCAGCAAATCATCAAGAAGATTACACACCATGCACAAGTGGGATTTATACCAGGAATTCAGGGACAATTCAAAATACACAATCGATAAACATAGTATACCATGTAAATAGAGTCAAAGAAAAAAATCATATGATCACCTCAACAAATGTAGAAAAAAAATAAAATTTTAAATAAAGTCCAACACTCATTTGTGACAAAACCCCTACAGAAAATTGCACTACGGTGTTATTACTACAAACTTATAAAAGCCATAAAGCCATCTATGACAAACCAACAGCCAATATCATACTAAATGGGCATGAACTGAAATTTTTCACTCTAAGATCAAGAAAAAGACAAGGATATCCACTCTCAACACTCCTATTCAATACAGTTCTAAAAACATTAGCCAGAGCAATTAGACAAGAGAGTTAGATGAAAGAAATAAGGATAGGAAAGAATGATATTTGACATAGAAGAACACTAAAACTCTACTAAAAGATTTTTAGTTTTAATAACCAAATTAGTAACGTAGCCAAAACAAATTAAATGTTCAAAAACAAAACAGAAGCAAAAACAAACAAACAAACAAAAAAAATAACCAACTGGGGAGATAGCTCAGTGGCATAAGCACCTGCCTGGCAAGTACAAGGTCCTAGCTTATCCCTGCCACTACTTGCTGTGCTCACCCCAGAACACTGAGCACTCCATGCTGTCCTTGAAACCAGGCATGGTGGTGAATGACTGTAATCCCAGTGCAGGGTAGGCTGAGATGGTATCACCATGAGTCCAATCTGTGCACTGAGACCTCGTAGTAAAAAATAAAAAATAAAAAATATTCAAAACACAATAGCATTCCTATATATGAAAAATGGACTTACTGAGAAAGAAATTAGAGAACCACAATAGCACCCAAAAAATGAAATACTTAGGAATCAATCTAACAAGCGAAATACAAGATCTATACCATGCAAATTACTGTGTTCTGGAAAAAAAGACCAAAAAGGATATCAGAAAATGGAATGATATTCTTGCTCATGAATAGGAAGAATCAACATTGTAAAACTGGCCATACCCTCAAAGATATTATACATATTTAATACAATCCCAATAAAAATTCCATTATCACACCTTACAAATCTAGACAAAATATACCTAAAATTCATTTGGAAACAGAAGGTGCCTGGAATATCAAAGACAAACCTGGGCAACAAAGGTAAAGCAGGAGGCCTCACAATTATTGACTTGAAATCATACTACAAAGATACTGCGATAAAATCAACATGGTACTGGTAAAAAAAAAAAAAAAAAAAAAAAAAAGACCTGAAAATCAGTGCGCTAGATTAGAAGATGCAGAAATAACTCCAAAAACACTCAGCCAACTTATCTTTGGCAAAAGGACAAAACATGTTCAAGAGGATGAAAGATAGCCTCTTTAACAAATAGTGCTGGAAAAGCTGGCTTCCCACAAGGTGAAGATTAAAATTATACCCATGGCTATTACCATGCACTAACCTACAGACAAAATGGATGAAAGATTAAAATATTAAAATAGAAACACTAAATCTACTAGAGGACAAAGTAGGTAGAAATCTTGAAGACATAGGTATAGGCAGAGTTCATGAACAAACACTAAACTGCATGGGAAATACTTAAAAGACTCAATAACTGGGATCTTACCTTATCAAAAAGATTTTCCACATCAAAATAAGTCATGAACAGAGTGAAAAGAAAACTACAGATTGGGGAAAAAAGTTATCAACTATCCCTCCGAAAAAGAACTTACATAGACACCAGATAAGTTATTGAACAAAAAATCAGGCCCCTTAATTCAAAGACTCAGTCTAAAAATGGGCATGTGAAATGCATGCACATTTCTCAGATGAAGAAGTAAAATGGCCAAATAAATATATGAAAAATGTTCAACATTATTTGTCATTAAGGAATGCAAATTAAAACATCACTGAGATTATCTCTCTCACTCCAGAAAGAATTACTATTATCAAGAAATCAACCGATAACAGAGGCTGTAGACACTGGGGAAAAAGGAACACTTCTCCACTGTTTCTGGGAGTATAGACTGGCACAGCTGTTGTGGAAATCAGTATGGAAACTCTTCAAAACACTATGATTGAACATCATATTTGATCCAGCTGTTCCCATGCTGGATAATTTTCCAGAGGTATTACAAACATACCACAGTGATACCTATGCAACTATGTTTAAGGCAGCACTATTTGGAAACAATCCGAATATCCATTAACCTGAGAATGAATAACAGAGAAGTGGTATTTTTATACAATGTAGTACTATTCATCTATTAAATATGATAAATTTGAGGCTTTTATAGGCAAATGGATGCAGCTAGAGTTCAAAATTATAAGTAAAATAAATCAAACTTACATGTTATCTCCCTAGTATGAAACTGAATGAATGGGAACTGGGGTGATGGCTCAGTAGAATAAGTGCTTCCCTGGAAAGTGCAAGATCCTGAGTTCAATCCCCGGTTCTGAAAAAAAAAAAGGAAGAAAGAAAGAAAGAAAGAAAGAAAGAAAGAAAGAAAGAAAGAAAGAAAGAAAGAAAGAAAGAACCTGAATGGATGAATGTGATCCAAAATATAGACCAGATATTGTAAAATGGCGAGACAGTTCTCAAAAGAAAGAACAACTGGGTAATTGGGATGGGGGATATGGAACAAAGGAAATAAAATAAAAGAAAATCTATGCATTGTAGGTAAATATATATGGTAGCTAATATAATTATGTTACTGATTTATTTTAGTTTTTACAAAGAATGTTGCTGCTTATACTGTTTTATCAATTTTGCATGCCTATATTTTGTAAACTAAGCAATTACTTTGAAGGTGTCAATATGTAAAATATTTACCATTATCAGTTTCTTATTATTTTGTTTTGAAATTATGTATCATTTTTATTATTTTTCTAGATAAAATAATAAAATAAATACAGTACATAAACTACATATGTATATATCCTGTCTATATTTATAATGCTTATTTATAATATGTATGCTTTTATACACTTCATAAATATAATCAAATTACTTTAAAAATTGTATCTAATTCATATATGAAAGAGGTCATAGAATCATGGTTTAAAATCATTCTTAGACATTCTAACTGGTTTATTTAAAACATGTTCCACAAAACCATGAGTACTCTTTAAAGATAATACACCTCTTATCTCCATGTAGGACTCAGTTCAGGGGGAAGAATTTATTTCTCTCAGCATATCTGATCCACTATGTAGTGTCTGGATACATTTTGCTTTCTTTGTATTAGCTAAATATATATCTAATATGTTTTTTATTTATTCTATTTAAAGCTACTTTAGTTGCTGGTTCTTACCACAGATAATTCTGAAACAAAATGAGAACATATAATGTATACCTTTTAGTTACATTGTTTATCCTGTAACTGAGTATAGCTTTTCCATGCTTCACTTTTGCCTCAGATGAGTGAAGCCAGTGCTTTTTAGATAGCAATTCAGTATCTAAGTGTATGTGAGAATGTATGGATCTATAATAGTTTTCATGGCAAATGTGATATTGGTGGAGGTAGTATTATAAATTTAAAGTGGTGAATTTCATAGAATGCTTCTGTAGAAATTATACTACAGTTATTATCAAATATAACCTCATTCTAAAAATGTCTTCTAATGCTATTTAATGAAGTTTAGTCGATCAGTATCTATCTGAATGTTTTTCTGAGGTGTATATTGTGATGTTTTGTAGAGTACTTCAGTAACAGTGTCTAAATTCTATACCATTATACCTTTATTAAGAGACTGTGATCATATGTAATATTTTTCATGAAATTATAATAAAAAAGCTGTAATGTTTGTCATATGCTAGATACCCTTCAGGTGCTCCTTTTATATCTAAACTTCATTTTAATCAGATTCATTTTTATAAGTACAGTGAAAAGTTAGTATAATTAGATCTAGAAACTGAAAATTAAATGTTAAATTATTATGTAATAATCACACAGCTAAAGTGCTTAGGAGCCGAAATTTAAACATATACCTGCTTGGACATTTTACATGTAATACAAGGTGTAAGCATACTATGTCGGCATTCCTTTTGGTTTCTGATTAGATTGATTAGTATATATGACTTACTAAATTATCTTCTTGTGAAAACTGATGAAAAACCTTAAATTCGTAAGTCATATAAGACTTTCTCACATGTAATATTCTTAATCTAGTTTGAAGTTTTGCATTTTATAACTTTTGCTTTTAATGACTCCCAATAGAATATAGCTTACTCCAGTGTAATTTATTCTTTCTTCTGGTCATTTGATTAACTTTCTTCAATCATGAAAGTTTTATGGGGCCAGGAAGACAGCTCAGAGGACTAAACACCTGCTTTGGAAAGTGCAGGGCCCAGGGTTTGATCCCCGGTCCTACAAGCAGTCCTGGCCCCACCCCCATGGGGCGCTGAGCTGGTTACAGAGTCCCAGTGTGTTGGCGCATGTCTAGAATCCCAGTGCTGGAAAGGCTGAAAACAGGAAGATAAATATGAGTCAGATATGCATAGTGAGTCCTTGTACCAAACACACAACTAAAGAAAAAAAAGAAAGCCATATTAATGGACACAATGTGGCTAAGTAGTTATAAAGGCCTCTCCTTCTCTGCTCTATCTACTGACCTGTACAAGTGCTTTTAAATTTTGAGTTGATTTTCGAACCAGTGATATCATTTAATATAGTATGTGATCATGACATTGTATTCTATAGGAAGAAGTCAAAGAATAAAAACCAGAGCATCAGATGGAAAATATTTAGAAAAGTTTGTACAAGAACTCCTGTATGAGATACCAAGATGACTATGACAAAAACAGGAATAGAAAGTCCATTCCAGGTAAGGAATTGGAGCAGAAGCAAAAGCTTTATGTGTTGGCAGGTCAGGGCGTGACCAGAAGGTGCATATATGTATTGTCTATAGCAGAAGGTGACTCTATAGACATCATGGAGATTATTAATAGGCAAAGTCATTTTAATAATGGGATGTACAATTAGGCTTACGTAAGTGAGCATATGGTAAGTGCAATACAATAAGAGAAGTCTCTTTAAGGGCTTTCTTTCTTTTTTTGCAAAGATTTAGTTAAATGGGTCATTTTTTCATACCTGTTTTTCACCTGTGAGTCAGGCAAAAGCTGTTGGGAGAGCGATAGGCATAGGAAGTATTACAAGAGAGAAGCTCTGTGTGATTTAATATGCTAGAAAACTCGACCACAAGAAAGACTGATAAAGTGCCAGGGTCTATTAGAGATCAGACAGCTTGTGACCAATATGCACACTGGTCAGCCTTGTTTGTGTACAGGAGATGCTGTGATAAAGGGATGCTGAATATTCAGGAAAATCTCAACTGCCAAGATGTGGACAGGATGAAAAGAAAAGGTGGCAAGTCAGAAAAAGAGGAAGCTATTTTGGTTCAGGCAGGAGGATACAAAGGAAAGAAGGGAAACACATAGCATATTAAATGGGGTGTGTAGATTTTTGTTCCATGAAAACCAGCACAATAAATTATTCCTTTGCAAAATTATAAATAATGCCTTAAACCTTGAAGCACCATACATATATTTATTAAATAAAGAATAAGTAAAGACTTGTAATTTAGTAACTGAATAAAAAAGATAACATAATTTCAAAATAAGGCAATAGGTGATTAACAATGGTTAATGTGCTGTGCAACAGCCTGGAAGACAATGGCTTTTTAGTTATTTTCTCTCCTTGCTGAGACAAAATACACAATGACAAAAATTACTAAAGGAAGGTCTATTCAGCTCACAGTTTGTGGAGGTTTCAATCCATAATCAGCTGGCTCCAAGGCTGGTTGGCATGCTAAGTGGCAACAGTTCAAGGAGGAGGAAGATAGCAAAAGCAACAAGAATAAAAAAGGACAAGTGAGAGAGTGAGCCTCTTTCCCTCCCTTATGCTGTGTGCAGATTACTTGCCCCAAAGTGAGTGTAGCACTCACACCCTTAACCCCAGCATTGGACCATGAATCACAAACCTAGATGCCTGTCCCATGACTACACGATGTGTTGGTGCAACATCTAGACACAACCATAACAACACTTAAATTTTGTCACAGAATCACAGTAGTAACTGAAAATAATAGAACTATTTGGAAGGAAGGAGAGATGAGTCGGTGGGAAGAACATTGGTTTTGTTTTTGGAAATTCTGACTCTGTATTTATCTAGCTGGGGCATCTGGCAGAAATTGTTTTACTTCTGTGGGTCTCTGATTTCTCTCAGTTACAACTTTAGTAGCCTGGGAGGCTTGTTCTTCTTGTTAGTGTGATGGTCATCTTTGTTCTTACTTTTATAATTTCTTTTACAATACTATGTTTTTCCAGTTTTCATATTGCATGCCGTTATCCATTTTTCATTGTCTTTTTTGAGAAGACAGTTAAAAAGAAAATTAAATATATTGAGTATTCAATGTATATTGACTGATATTTCTTAATAATAAAATGGAGTTTTAAATATTGTATAAAGTACCAAGCTTCATGGTGACTTTTCTGAATTTAAGCAAAAGCATTCATCACTACTGGAGGGTGGAAGATACTGAAGATAGTAATTGATAAAAACTTTCCTGGAATTTGCAATAGTAACTATTTCAGTCCTTATGACCTGATATCAACTTTGTCTTATATTTTCCTTTATGTTTTGATTTATCTGTTTTTCATTGGTTTTCAAATTTGTAATTAATTTTTGTTTGTTATTGATTTTACATTTTAAATGTAAAATCTATTCTTAGCTCACTGACCATAAAAAACAGGCTTGGTCTATCCTCCAGAATGAATTTGACCAATAAACTTTCATTTACCAACTAGAAAAGATAGAACATTGATGAATTTTATCCCAAGGAGGGAAATATTTTTGAAATCCATTCATTGGTGAGAAACATAGCAACTATTTCCTTTCAGAAAACAATAATTAGGGCCAGGGAGAGAGCTCAGTAGACTAAGTGTTTGCCTGTCAAGTGAAGGGCCTGAGTTCAATCTCCAGTTCTGAAAAAAAAATTAAAAAATAAAAAAGGAGATCAGTAATTAGTTCTATACATCATAGGAAAAGGAATTTAAATGATAGTAATAGCAAATGGGTAGAAGAATTATAAAGGTCTTTTTATGATGAAAAGTTGAACCACAGCAAGAAAAGTGACAGAAATAAAAATGGTTGCCCATGAGGATTCTTGCTCTGGTCTCAACTTTCAAATCACAAAGAGACTGTGGGGTGAGGGAATTCAAGAAGAGAAGCACTTGTTCTGTTCTTCACAGTGCATAAATTAAGACAATTATTAGAAAAGCATAACATATGTAAGGATTTAGAAGTGGTAGACCATTTAGCGTAGGATGCTGCCTGAGATAATCCTATCTGGTATTCTTACCTGGTTAATACACACCTGGTAGATTTAGAAGTCCCCAAATATTTTAGTAGCAGGATGCCAATATACTGTGAGAATCAGTGAGAAAGAAGAGGTAATATTTGAAATAAGAGGGTTTCAAAACTTTATCATTGGTCCAGCAAGGTAGCTCAGCAGACTAAGCTCCTGCTTAGGCAAGCACAGGGACTAGCATTCAATCCCTGGCATTATATGCCATGCCAGCCATGCCCACAGACACGCTGAACTGACCACTGAGTCTGGGTGTTGAGATGCACACCTTTAATCCCGGCACTGGGGAGGCTGAAAACAGGAATATCACTTCAAGTCCAAGGTGAGTAGTGAGACCCTGTACCAAATACATGAAAACAAACAAACAAATGAAAAATGCATCATAGTGGGATTTGTAGGGAATATGCACTCCAAAATCAGGTGAAGTTCTGAGTCCCCAGAGGCAAAAATTAGCAATAGAGTATTCAGGAACCAGGACAGAATAACTACCACTTACTGAGTAGACACAGAATGGTATGTAGACATTAATTTCTCTCAGTTCCATCAAGCAATAGTGGCATAAAGACAGCTACAAAAGTAGGGAAGGATATTCCCCAGTCATGAAACAAGGAATGTGTTCTTTTGCCTAATCAAGCCTAATTCCGTGACTGTTATGAATAACATAATGGGTTAGAAATAACTCAGTGCCAGATTTTATGGCATTGCAAATGTCTATAACTCATTAGTTATTTAGATACAGGTAACATCAAGTGATTCTGTTGCTTTGGGGGAGACCTCAAGCGATAGCTTGCCAGGATGGATCCAGTTAGTCCATACAGCCTTTCAGAAAAATAAGAAAATAGGTAAAATACAACACCAACACTGCTAGTATTTTAGCACAAACCAAAGGAGAGGTGATGAACTGTACTGGAAGTTATGTTCCTCACTGGTATGCACTTGGGGAAATAAAATCCTACCTATTTTACTTTGAATGTTTTGAAATAAAAAGTAATAATTACATAAATGTTGACCTTTAAGTATATATATTTTGTGCATTCTGCCTGAAAAAAACTGAAAGCATGTGTAAAGTTTTGTGAGCAAGATTTTGTTTCAAGGAACTGCACTATTGTTAACTTTCGAAATATGAACTAAACTAGCTGTTTTTATGATTTTATTCTATTATTTTTTAAATTAAGTGATTGGTGCCAAATAAATATAGATAATGATCACTCTCATCATGGGACTTTGTAACTGTACGAGATATAACTTAGTTCCTCTTTTTAAGGGCAATCTACAGAAACTGTGGTTATTCAAAGAGTTTTTGGAAAATTAATGAAATAATTTTATTGCTTTAAGAAACTTACCTGAATTGGCTTCTAGTAATAAACAAAGATTTTTTTCAAGGAAAATATAAGTCTGGTGTGAATGTCAGAATAATGTTTCCTTCCTTACCTGCAATATCCCTATCTTAACATGTTTATATATGAAAAAAGTAACCTAGCAAATACAAATAAGGTACAAACTCTAAAATACAGGTATTATCTTGAATTTTCCCAGGACAGTAATATAATTACATAAATAAAAGTAGGAAGCTACTCTATGAAAGCCGAAGAAGAGTACCAAAAAATGGGTCAGTGAGATCAGAAGCTTGCTGATGAAATAGCCCACCAGACTGAGCACCTGACTAGGCAAGCTCAGGGAGGGGTTCAATCCCTGGCACCATATGCCACACCTGTGCCTCGGGGTGCACTGAGCTGGCCTTCCAAACTGGGCCTGATGGGGCATGACTGTAATCCCAGCACTGGAGAGGCTAAAAACAAGAGATCACTACAAGTCTGAGCTGCATAGTGAGAACCCATACAAAATACGTAAGGGCTCAACACCCTGGGTCAGGTGTGAAGTGGAGAGAACAGCCAGTGCGCACAGCCGCCTGAGGAGTGGTGGCCTTCCTATGGGGCAGGCTGTGAGGCTGGGGGAGCAGAGTCTTGCAGCTGTGTAGCACGGGGCTCTGTCAACAACCTGAACAAACCTGAAGCAGAGTTTCCAGGTGAACGACCATATAGGGCACTGGCAGCACAGTGCCTTAGCCTGTGGAGATCTAGAGCATAAGAAACACTTCTGAAGCACACAGCTATGAGACCATCAATGTGGGCTGTTTTAAGATGTTAAGTTGTTACAGAAGCAATAGAAAGGAACACCTTTGACGAGGCTGGCTCACTACTTTTGAGCACACCAGACATCTCTCATGAGGTCCCTGGTGCTATCAGCATGTGTTTGCATTTGGTAAAATGAAATGTGAAATTGAATGGGAGATCTTTATAACACATTTATATGTTTTGATATATAACAA
>NW_004524700.1:5505252-5512698 GCF_000260255.1 Octodon degus | reverse complement strand
TTTTTCAAAAGATGTGAGTCATGCCTGAGAAGAAGTTCTATTCAAATTACAATGTAAACTTGAGTATAACCATCTGCTGATAGTTTCAGCTTATTCTAGTATTACTGTTTTTTGTTTTGTTTTGTTTTTGTGGAACTGGGGATTGAACTCAGGCCCTTGTGCTTGCCAGGGAAGCACTTATTCTACTGAGCTACCTAGCCGGCCCTTCTAGTACTACTTTTAAAAGCTCCCACTTGGTGTTACTTAAACACAACAATAGCCATAATTATGTGAAAAGACTACTCCTCTGTTAGTAACTACATCTTTCACTAAAACACAACAGAATAAAGGCAAAAGTTTTTATGAGAACGCGCCCATCTTCTACTAAGCAAGACACTTAGATACAAAAATATTTGCAAAGCTCAAAGTACTTCTATTCACATCACTAAATACTTTGAAATGTAGTGCTAGTTTTCATAAAAACTTGTGTTAGTGTGTAGTAAGATTTTATATTTATTTAAATATACAATTACAATTTTTGCTTTAATTTCTAATATGGTATAAATCAATAGTATACATGAATAACATAATCCACATACAAAAATCTTTGTAGATTTCTTAATAGTTTTTAATTTGCTCTCAGCAAAAACAGAAACGAGAACACAAGTTGTAGAAAAATCTGTGCTTTATCATAATTTATAAGTGATAACATTGAGGTTCAGGGTGTTAACATCACTCCATGATTACACAACTCCCTGTCATCTACTGAGAAGCATTTGACTCGCTGGGCAGACAATTCTTGGTATTCTCAGTTTTTGGCAGTGTTATCTGCAACCAAAATTTGGAATCCTATGTAATTTTAGTTCTGGTAATAGCCAGCGCCTTCATACTTCTTGAATACTACAGCTTCATTTCTTCCTATTTCTTCCCCAGCTAGAATGTTGTTATACTCCTGATAAAAGGGGATTCTACTGCAAAAAAAATTCTTCTACCAATTCTTGTTTAAAGCCTACTTTGATTAAATTCCCTTGAAATCTCAACAAATCATGATTAATTCATGTGTCCCATAATATTCTTTACCACTATGTTGTTATACATTGTTCCATGAGGTGTTTGTTCTAAAAATATAAGTTGCTCTTGGTTGGCACAGAAAAAAATTGCAGTTCCTATTGGTGATAGTATTTTTATTCTCTCAATGTCAGTTGAGATACAGTTGCTCAGAAAACTTAGCACCGAGAGAAATTTGTTTATTTGTGTTTATTTTGCCCATTGAAGTACTATTAACTTAGAAAATGGTTAGATTTCTGTGTTCACAGCAAAGTTCTTGAGCACATTTAGATGCTGAATGAATATGTCTCTGATAAATAGCAAGTGATAGAATATTTGAACTATTCTCTAAACCTCTTTTCTCCATTAATTATATTTGACTGAATACTATTTTTGTTGTTGTGTAAGTTGCCTGATTTGTATTTAGGTTTTACAGGTTTTTAAAAATAATAAGCACACACATGGGTATTTTATTGGCAGTGGCTTGTAGCCAGCAGGCTTCCATGTACCATTTCTAGTATCTCCTTTTCCACCTATGAATGTCTGGAGATAAAGCCACAGCAAAGCTGAACAAAGTATTGCCATAATCATAAGAAAATATCAACTGTTTAAAATATCTTTCAGTGACCAATTCATAGATTAAACAATTAGATATTGATGGTAACAAGGCTTGTGCTAAGCATGATTAAATGTTGTCAGCTGCTAGCTTGTGGGACTATGGCTGTTTGCCATATGGAACCAATAAACTCGTGTCAGGCTGTTATCTTTTTTAGGTTGTAAAGATAAAAATAAAGGAAGTGAAAAATAGCTTACATGTCAATAAAATTTAAACATAGAAACATTTTAATCAACAAAACTTTGATGTATAAACATAATAAATGTTAAAGGAATATTGTTAAATGCACATTTAGCAAAATGAGATTCCAGGTTTTCCTGTAAGTATAGAATAGTAGGTCCTTCATGTTGTTCTGAGTATCTTATTGGAAATACATGTTTTTGTTTATGTTTTGAGAAATATATTGTTCACCCAGAAGTTCATAAAGTTTGAGAAAATTCATCCAGAATCTTACTAATAAGAATAATTTCACCCATTATTTTTTGCTGAGGATGATCTATTTGACAAACATTTTCCCTTCTCATTTTCTGCGTGATATTTTGAGGGAAAACTGAAAAATCCAGAACTCTAAATAGTGTTTTAATAAAAGAAAACATGCAAGATTGTGACTATTATTTTAGCTTAAGTGGGATACAACTTAAGCACCTGAACAATGAATTAAACATCAAAGACAGGATGTTGTAGCATTTTTTCTAGGTGATCTCACCATTTATTTTATATTCTTAGTTTAGTTTTTTTAATGCTATTGATAACATTTAAAGAGTAAAGGAAATTAATGATAAAGTCATCTCAGTGATAATAGCTAACAGATATTTCAAGGTATAATAAGTATATGTTCATTGAACTTCTATAACATAAGAAAATAAGGCTTTCACTGAAAGCATATAATAACAAAAAATGGAATATGTTCTATTACGTTTTTTTAAATTCTGAAATTTGTTTGAGTATTTATGAAAGTCATTATATCTTAGTTCTTTTAAATAGAACTCTCCAAATATTCAAGTATATCTGTTGGATTCTGGTGGGGAGTTGGGAATTTGTGGCTGTCAGAAGACCTTGCGGTCTGACTTGCATCAGACTAACCTTGCGCTCAGTCATCTTTATAATTTACTTTGTTTTCTATGCAGAGAAAGTAACCAGATCTGGAAATTGAGCATGTTAATGGAGGTAGACGGGTGAGAAGCAAGCTGACGACTTTTAGAGCCCGAGATACAGTGCCCACAAACATGGTACTCTACAGACTGGTTGCAGCCTGGAAAAGCCTTTCGTTGTAATTTGGACTCCACGTTACTCTTCATTTCCTCGTCCCATTTCCCAATCCTATTTCCAGTGAGGAAAATAGTACATTCATACCAAAGAATGCTCTTTAGGGCTGGGGAGATAGCTTGGTGGCCAAAGCAAATGCCTGGCAAGCACAAGGATCAGGGTTCAATCCCTGGCACACATGCCATGTCACCTCATTGGCCACCAAATCCAGGCATGGTGGTGCACGCCTGTAATCCCAGCACTGGGGAGGCTGAGACAGGAGGAGCACTATGAGTCCAAGCTGCATAATGGGACCCTGTACCAAGTAAATAAATAAACAAACAAACAAACAAATACATAAGTTAAAAAAAAGAGTGGGCATTAGGAGCAGGAATCTGTGCTAGGATGTCTGACTACAGTTTCCATCTAAGAGACAGTCTTCACCAGAATCAGGATACTCATTGGTTTATCAACCTAAGGACAAAGGTTGGATAGGGAAGGAGGGTGCTGGATGTTTTGCATGTATTTCCTTGAGTCCCTCATTTGCATAACTGTAAAAAATTATAATTGAAAAACACAAATTAACCAGCATGAGGCCAGCAAAAACGTAGCATAACATAAATGAAAGGCAATATGATCCAGCAGGTTTTACTTTTGAAACTGAGATTTTTTAAATTCATGATAATGGCTTCTGTTAAATAGGAGCAAAATAAGTCAGAAAAGGACTTCTGCAAAATAAAGGAAAATCAAAAGACACTAAAATAATAGAATAAACATGTCTGCATCATAGTAGGTATAGGACATGCAGTATTTGACATTACAGAAAATTCAATCCAGATGTGGATGATAAAAAATATATAAGAAGAAAGATTAAAATGCAGAGAAAATATAGGGGCAATTGAGGAAAGATTTCTTTGAAGAAATTCAGAAAAACGATAGTGGAGACAATTTCAACCAATAGTACTTACTAAAAGAAAAATTTACTGTTCAATTCACCACCATTACATTGTACCTAGACAATGACTGACTGACACATGCTAGTCTTCCAATAAATAATTTCTGAATAGAACAATGAATGAAAATGAAAGACTAATTGAAGAGAAATTAATCAAATGATGACAAATGGCAAATGGTAGTATGAAGCCATCCTTATATAGTTTGAGATGATGCATGGATATATATATATATATATATATATATATATATATATTTAAAAGTTTAAGGCAAAGTTTACATTAGTGATTTAGGAGGCTATTTAGAGCTGGAAATTAGCCTATTTAAGCTTAGTTCTGGAAGTTAGTGATTTTTGACATTTGAGTACACTAAATCTCCATCTCTAAGTAGTTGAGACCTTTGTTCTTTCTGAAAACCTGCTTTAGTGTTTATATTATTTATGTTATTTCCAACCCACAGAAAGTAGGAGACAACAAACGCTAGCTGTTTTGAGCTGCTAATTTAGACATTTGCTGCATAACATGTACATCATGCTCCCTTGAGTATTGGATGCAGAATTGCTCAACTGTCTCACGATCCCAGATTTCTGCACAGCCTTCTCCTTGGACTGCTGTTTCCTTTTTCTTAAGTCCTTTCCAGGATCCACACATTTTAGTTTACTTTTTACCGGGCAATCTTTGATTCACATTTACTTTTATAATCAGGGTCATTCCATTACCTGGTCTTTGTAACTTTGATCCTTGGACTTGGGGAGAAGGGGGCTTGTGTGGACTGCTTTAATGGATGCTTAGTTTTAACATCCATAATCAAAATGAACTTGTTAGACTATATCCTAAAAGGTCCTTAAAATATGCCTATATAATAACGACTTTTCAAGAGGTTGGGTGGGCCAAATAGCTCAGTGGGTTAAAGCGCCTACAAGCAGGCACAGGGGCCCGGGTTCTATCCCCTGTCTGCAGTGTTGGACCCACCCCTGGGGCATGCTGATACAGCAGTTGAGACTGGATGTGGTGCCCTGTGCCTGTAATCCCAGCACTTGTTAGGCTGTAAACAGGAGGATTACAATAGTCCCATCTAGTAGGTAGACCCTGAACATCCTGTAGACTCTTCCCTAAAATGCAGAAGAAAAAAAAAAAAAGCCAAGAGGTTGACTATCTGAAGTCTATTATTTATAAGATTGGAAGTCATTTTATTAATCTTTCGAGAGGAAGAAATTGAGCTAAATATGAAAGAAAATGGACCCTCTTAAAAGTGAGACCATAGCACCTAGAAATTTTGACGTGCTATATTTTATGTATCCAGGGGAACACAGACGCTTCTTATAAAGCTAACAATTTTATCATCTGATTAGGCTACAACACTTCATGGCACCATATACTTTGTAGAAAAATATGCCATGTGAACTTTAAAAATATTACTGTTAGTATATTTTTCCAGAATACTGAAGAATTTTATTGGATAGTCAAATTTCAAAAATAATAGCCTAACAGAAAGTCCCGTCCAATAAGGTAAAAAGATGATGTTGTGAGGACAGTGCTGTTTTCCTACTTTCTTTAAACCGTCTGGGCTGGGACGATTGGATGCAATGTACTTCACTGTGGTTGGAATCTCTGCCAGGAGTGTGTGTCATGAAACAGTCCCAATGAGGACTTTGGCCAAGAACCTCTCTGTAGTGTATGGTGGCTACATGGTGACCATGCCTGCGGAAGCCAAATCAACTGGTTCTCTCTCACAGAACTACTAGCAAGCTGTTTATTTAAGACTAGGGAGAGGAAATATTGTGAGATTGCCTGGATTTTGCTGTTTGTGTCTGCTGGTGTGATGCAAACAGGCTTATTCCTAGAGATTTTTATTTCAGTTTTTGTTCCCCAAGTTAATTGCTAGCATTAACAGCACAGTCATGAAAAGCATGGGCTCCGTGGGCAGGATTCTGACTCTGTCACCAGCTGACCCTGTGCGCTTAGCCAGTGTTGGCTTTCCCATGCCTCAGCATTTTCACCTGCAAACGGGAATCTGAGGGTCTCTAAGACTCGATGAGGACAGTGCTGTAAAGATAAAGGAGGAAAATATACAGAAAACTTTTATAATACTGTCTTGTTAGAAGTACTTGACAGCTGTTAGCTAGCAATACTTTTGCTTTTGTAATAAGTCTATTGTATTGCCTAGATGCTTCAGGGAAAAAAATCCTCTTTAGTCATCTTGTTTTTCATAGGTAAGATACTGAGCCCCCTCAAAGATTACAACCCCAATCAGGTCAAATGTTTTAGATTTCAAAAATTAAAATACTTTCTTATGGGAATAATATATGTACATACATACTTAACTCTATAAGTCTCGGGTTTTAAAGGGTACGCTATATTCTATACTTCTCCAGACGACATTTAACTTAAAAAAGTAATGACTATAAATTTACAAGTAGTGGGTGATCAAAATTGAAGGTTAAAACACAATACTTTGATTAATTAACTTGTGGAACTAACAGTGTAATCACCAGAAAGGAGGACTTTTTTGTGTGTTTCTAAAGGTCACTGCAGCTTGGATTGAAATTTGTACTGTTTCTATCACTAATAAAGATATGACTTATTGGATAAAAAATAAATTATAGGTAGTTATTATCTCCTGGTGAAAAAATTATACTCTCTGTTTGTCGGAAAAGAGCTGTTCCAGCTGTAAAAGTCTTTTCATGATTTTTCTTTGCATCATTCATCGCATCCTTTGTGCCTTTTCATTACTTATAACAAAGCCTTTTCTCTCCATCCTAATTGCATGGAGAAGGAATTGTGTGTTAATAATTCAAGTGTAAAACACCCAGATTATGTGTTTTGTTAAGGTAGAAAGGTGACAGTGACCAAATATTCTTTTTTATTCTGTTGTGAGCAACATTCAACTGGGAAATTCTAAAGCTGTCTTTTGGCTTTGTTTTGCATTTTCTTCCCAGAGACAATTATATTTCAATGATCTTACTGCATGTCCAATGCACCCAAAAACCTTTTACAGTTAAAATATACATAGCCAAAATTTAGATGAAATTTCTACTGATAGAAATAGTCCCAGATCCTTGGAATCTTTGGTCCGATCTTCCTATCATAGTATAGTTGACTAAATGCTTCTTAGGATTCTTTATTTAGATTCATTGCCCTATTTGTTGCAATATTTATTTCTTATAAGAATATTTTTGAAACATATCTGTTTTTAAAAAGGACATCTCCCTTATGGTGTTTCTTTCTGTATACAAATGCACATCAGGATCATTTTCATAATGGCTGAACTCTTACCCTTTTTTCAAAAATAGAACTCAAGTTTTAGAACTGCATTTTCATTTCCATCCAAATAATGAGAGCATTTAGAACGACCTTGGACTACAGAAGGGCTCCCAAGCAAAGCATGTTTGACACCTCTATTAATAATTATGTTTTTGGAAAAGCATTTGTTCTTGAGGGATATTAAATAATAGATGATTATTTTAGATATATTCACTTTAGGACCATGTAGTGCTGTTGTGTATTTCTCTAATATATCAAAAATTTAGGCTATTGTACTTTTACAACTGAATTAGCCCTATTTTTTAAGAAAGTATATTGTGAGACCCAGTCCTAGCCCAGGTC
>NW_004524700.1:5492544-5497052 GCF_000260255.1 Octodon degus | reverse complement strand
CATATTAGGGTGTTAAGTTCTATACATTTTCCTGATTTCATTCTGCTTTATAGCTGAATGAGTATAGACAGCACATTTTCTTTATCCATTTTTCAGTTCCTGGGGTGGCATGCAGGCCCTTTACAAAGCTTAACTATTATGAATGGGACTGTCATAAACATGGGTGTGCACCGCAGTTTGATATCCTTTATTCTGTCTTGAATATACCTAGTAAAGGGATACCTGTGTCAGATGGAACTTCTGACTTTAGTTTTATGGAAAGATTTTTTTGTTGTTGTTTGTTTTTTGTTTTTTGAGCAAGTTGGTTTCTGAAAGTTTGTTGAAGTCTATAGCTGTCTCATCATACATTTTCCCTGTTACAATGTTTGAGACATGCCCTTTAAGAGCAGAGTGATTGATACAGAAATTTGAAATGTAGCAGAGCAGTCACAATTAGCGCCCCTTAGAGGATGACATGTCTTTTCCTTGTTTACTTAGCTGCCTTTCAGCATACAGCGTGCTAGACCCAAAAACAAACCAAGGAAACATAAAAAAGTTGGTAAGATCAACATTTATATTCACACCTTATTTATGGCACTCTTATTACACCTTATTTTGTTTCTTGGGCTCTAAAAAGAGACCTAATATTAAAACTCTGGCTTTGTAGTAGACATGATCTTAAAGTATACATTGAAAATATGTAAAACTCTCAGTCCCATTTCTTTTACATTGAAGCAGCTGAAAATACTAGGATACCTATTTGTTGGAATAACATTCATTCTGTTTAAGTGGATTGGAGACAGGCAGAAGCTACTTTAAGTAGAGATAACCTAATGAGGACTCATAAACTTCGAGAAGTTAGTGGGAAAGGACATAAAAATTTCTTCTCTGGAGGGCACTGAATAATACAGTTTGCGGACAAATGAGAACAGCAGTTGATGGCCTCTGAATGTTCCTTCCAACCTTAGAATTCTCTTCCTCTCTGTCCCAGAAGCACTGTTTGCTGATGGCTGAACCACTTGACTTTTCTACGCCTCATTTCTCTTCCTGATAAATTTGTGAATGTTCTTCTAACACATCTGGTAGGATGGTTGTTAATGAAAGCCACCCTTGAAGGTTATTTTAACCTATACTTTTGACCCAAAGAAGTTATATTACTTGATATTACAATGTTTCTATCACTTTTTCAAACCAACTTTTTCTCAAAATGTGAAGAATAGAAACACAAACGTATTAAGAAATGATTATTATTACTTAACAGGTACATAACCTGAAGAAAGTGATAGAAGAATCATTTTTAAGAACAAGAAGTGTAGTTATACTAAATTTTATTATCTTCCCTTTTTCACTTTAAAATTAGTTAGTTTTAGCATTTTCTGTTATGCACCAACCACACTAATTAGGGTCTTGCATCGGCAGCATTGCTTTCTACAGTTCTAACCCATGCAAATCCCTCTCACAGTTTAAAACACCATCTCTCAGTACATATTATTTGGCCATTTTAACTCTCATTGATCTTTTTTGCCTAGAAAATCCAATAGGATTTATAGTTTGCAGAAGATTTTAAAATTTAATTACACAAGGTCAATAGTGTTCACTGGTGTTCTGATCATCTCATTCTGTCACCAACTGTATTATTGTTCCTTAAAAGCACTGTTCGTTGTCTCCACTGCACTTTGCAGACCATCCTGCACCTAATGCAACCTTGGTAAATGCCCCCATGAACACTGGCTCAGTCACAAGGTTTATTAAGGTATAATCCTTGCACCTTTCAAGGGCATAGTCTAGGTCTAGTTTGAGGATGTAGCTATTAAGTATATAACCCTTTAGACTCTTAATCAATTATATTTTTAAGAATTTACCACAGACTGCACTTTTCAAAGAGAGTATCTAGCCTAGATAATTGAATCAATTATCTTGAAGATAAAATTGACAGCCATTGTTTATCTGTGAAGTCAGTAAAAAAAAAAATACAAAAAACAACTCTTCTTCTAATGGAATGCAGTTTTCTTCTTTGATCTTAAAAGAATTCAGAAATAAATGCAGTAAAATTGTCTACTTGTTTAAAAATATTCTTTAATGCTTTTGGGTTCAAACAGTAAGCAATGTTATTCATTTGCAATTAAAGTCTTGAAAATTATTAAGCTGAATATTTATAACTAACGCTACAAGATAGTTTTTGCATAATAAGATTACATATGTTTAAATATTAACTTTAAACAAATATTACGGCTAAAATTTGAAAATCATGAATACACATATTATCTTAGTTACTTCTCCTATGGCTGAGATCTAATAGCAAACACACACAACCTAGATAACAAGAGGTTTATTTTGGCTCATGGTATTTGACCATTTTTTTAAAAAATGTATTGCATACAGGTTCTACAGGGTCTCAATACACAGATCAGACTCATAGAGATCCTCCTGTTTTCAGCCTCCCAAGCACTGTGATTACAGGCGAGTGCCACCACACCCAGTCTCAATCCCTGTCTTAGAGCACCTGGGCGGGGGGGGGGATGGCAATACATGTCAGGGATGGAATCCTGGTCCCCAGGTCTGCCTAAGCAGGCGCTTTAGTCGGTTGGGCTATCTGGCTGGCACTTTGCTCAGGGTATTTGGAAGATTCAGTCCCTTTACAATCAGTTGGCTCCTAGTTAGGAAGGGGATAATAGAGGAGAGAGCTGCTCAAGGTATGGTGACCCAGAAGAAGAGGGAGATGGGAGGAGTCAAAGGGGATGATGTCCCCTTTTGGATCACAGTCCAGTTGCCTTCCACCAGGCACCACTTCTCCACAGCAACTCCGGCACAACCTGCCATGACCTGGTGGCTCACTAGAAGGCCTGCTTCTGCACACAGGAAGGTTTTGAGAGGTATTCTAGATCCAGCCATAACACGTAACAATAAAAAATTCAAGACATTTCTTTGGGAGGAGGGAGGAAATGAATTCAGTACAAAGAAGGTTTCAAAGTCATTTGATTGTAATGCTTACTAACAAACTTTGAAGCAAGATGGCAAATATAAATTTCTTTAGTTCTGAGTTAACCAGCAACTAGATACCTTGTTTTATGATGCCTATAATCTCTATGTATTATCTGTTTGCAATTTCTTTTTAATTATAAAAGATGATGGCTTGTTACTTTGCATTAAGTTTCCTATTTTGAAGATGATTATTTTTCCCTATTTGCCTCACTTATTTCACATCATACTTTCTTGTTCCTACCATAAGTCATATGAGGAATATGTTAACTGCTCCTCTCAAGGAAGGTACAAAGTAGTATAATTAACAAATGAATTACAAATATAAAAGTGACTAATTGTGTGCAAGAATGTTAAAATTGAGAGTGATTTTAAAAGTAAATTTAGGTGATATGGGAATATCAAAGGCAAAACAAAGGCAGATAAACAAAAGAAATAGTGAAAAAATGCAATGTAGTTTTAAGACCAGTGATGGGAGAAATTGACCTGACATGTTTCCTTGTGCAATCATTTTTGTTATTTAATATTATTTTGAATCACCACACAGAACATTTTCAGTTTGGAATTTGTAAAGGAAAGAAGGAAGATGGAGAATAGATTACAAATTGATAAATATAGTACAATGAAGATATAATTTCTCACCTTGATGAATGAAATAAACTGGCAATAAACATTTAAAGAAAGACTATTGTCTCGGATCAGGTGGCCACAACAAAATACCATAATCCCACTGGCTTGGAAACAAATTTATTGACTCTCATTCTTTTCTTGAAGGCTATTTGATTTTAGCTTGTATTAGTATAGGCTTGCAGTACACACAGCTGCATCCGTCATGGAGAGTTTTTTCATGGAAATAGCACTTCCTCACTCTTGTTGTCATCCTCCCCATCTCTGCTTTTCCTCCCTTTTGTAAAAGATCTACCCATATTTTCTATGATCTGTTATTTTGTGGTAGAATTTATTTATGTAGTATGTTTCTAATATAAGAGCAACCATGTGATATTTAAAATTTGTACCTGATTTATACCACTTGATATGATGGTCTCAAAGTGCATCCATATTTTTACAAATGATTCAATTTTTTTCTTTTTTATAGCAGAGTAGTACTTCATTATGGACAAGTATCAAATTTTCTTGTTTTGGGACAAATAGACTAGTTCCAAGATTTAGCTACTTGAATTCTATTGCTATAAATCTATGTATATCTATTGTTATGTCATATATGTAGTCTAAGCCAATATCACTGTAATATGATGTCTTTCACCCTTTCAGGAAGGTATCTAGAAACATCTAGGTAAAATGATTTTTTTTATTTTTATGTCAACTGGTAAAACTTTATTTTACAGTAGGAATTGAATCAAATGATTATTCTAATCCAGAAGACATATTTTATAACCATAAAAATATGGAACACTTCATGAATTTGCGTGTCACCCTTGACAGGGCCCACACTAATCTTCTCTGTATTGTTCCAATTTTAGTATATGTGCTACTGAAATGAGCACTGAAATGAATTGATGTATTAAACAATCCTAAATTTTCAAAAGAAT
>NW_004524700.1:5489462-5490269 GCF_000260255.1 Octodon degus | reverse complement strand
GGAATGCAAGACTTCTTAGTTTTCACAGAACTAGTGAAAAAACAATTTCAGGTTTTAAACATTTCTGATTCACTCCTTAAGTATATTTTGTAGAAGTTAATACTTGTTCTTATCACCTGACTAAACAGAAAAGTGACGCACCATTTCAAATGCCCTGAAATGTCTGAAACTTTCAAATTTACAATGGCTGTACTGTTAAGCTCTGATTAGTTGCAGGAAGCAGAAAGCAATGTGTTCTTAGGATAATCTAAGGGATCTCTCTCAAGATTATTATGATAGACCTTAGATTTAACATATTGCTCCTTGCAACACTTTCAGAATCATGTATTTTCTCTTCAGATAAGTATAAACATGAACCTAAACTATCAAGGAAATAAATCAACCAAATCCTGCCAGTGACCCATAAATGAAGCTACTATCATAACAAAAGAATCGGTCTAATAGAGAAAAAATATACATTCAAATAGATCAGGAAAACAAGGCATAGCTACATAAAAAGAAAAAGAAAAAACCTCAGTTGGGGATAATATTTAAGAAATATTGAAAGAAAGTGGAAAAAAAGTTTATGACTACAACATTTTTTAGAACTCAGATACAAAGTATTAAACATGCAAAAACACACTGGCTGGAAATATTTGTTAAAAGTATAAATGATAAATCCTAATTCTTCAGTGAAAATTCTGAGGACAAGAAACTGAAAAACTGAAAAAATTCATACTCATCATTAAAATATTTATATTAAATGATCAAGTAAATATTAGTAATACAAGATATTAGGTTCACTTTCAGTCTAAATCATTTGACTAG
>NW_004524700.1:5486475-5487677 GCF_000260255.1 Octodon degus | reverse complement strand
GCACTAACTTTAACTTCAGTGTGGCTACGTGGATTTTTACCTCCATGATTCATAATTTCCTCTTCTGTCACCCTGGGGACTTGATTATATGTATAGCATTGTTACTTCCTTTATTCCTAATGTTAATAGTTTTAATATTGTATATTCTTCCACGATTAATCTGGCTAGAGGTTTATCCACTTAGCCAATTTGAGAAATGTACTTGCTGCCCAGGCTGTTTCAGGTAGGAGGTGGAAAAAGAGAGAGAGAGAGAGAGAGAGTACTCTAGATGCAGTGATGTTTCCCTCATTTGTTAACATATTTGGATTTTAGGCATTGCCTATCTGAAAATTTAAAAAGACACAGTATGATCCCTGTGTAGCTTTGTTATTGTTTAGCATTTGTTTTGTAAAGATTATTGGTTGTCACAATTAGTTCTTGATACCTTGAAATAAAGATTGTAAATTTTAATCTTGTAACCCAGTGTTGATTTAAGGGTATTTCAATGTAAATCGAGTTACTTATTGTATTGTTATGGTGGTTATATTAATAAATGCTTACAAGACATAAAATATTTATAAAACTTTGAAAGTCTTAACTTCAGAATGATGGACATTTCTATTAGCATAAAATGATACTTACCTAAAATATCACTAGAAAAATCAAGAATCAAAACCTCAGTGTTTACGGTAGTATCAGTAATAGGACAAGTATATCAGTTGCTACTCTTATTATAACATTGTTTTGAAAATTATACCAAAGTGCTGGTAAGATAGCTCAGCAGACTAAGCATCTGCTTAGGCAAGCTCAGGGAATGAGGTTCCATCCCTGGCACCACATGGTGTGCCAGCCATGCCCCTGGGTGCACTGAGGTGGCAACCGAGTCTGAGCATAGTGGACTGAGCATGTAAGCCCAACACTGGGGAGGATGACAACAGGAGGATCACTACGAGTCTGACCTGCATAGTGAGACCCTGCACAAAATAAAAAAAAGCCCTAAAAATTCACCAAAAGTAATAATCCTGGAAGAAGAAATGAAAGTATACAAGTTAAGAAAAATGAGGCAAAATACATTTTTTAGTAACATAAATAGAATTTGGGATTCTACCACTTAACCACCACAGATGTCTATTACATATATAAAGTAAATACAGATGTTTCAAAGACTTGGTTAAAATAATAGTAATTAATTAGAAATTAACTGAGAAAAAGATTCTTAAAAT
>NW_004524700.1:5484770-5486040 GCF_000260255.1 Octodon degus | reverse complement strand
CAGTAGTCCATAATAGTAGTGGGTTGTCTGTAGGACTGGCAATGTCAGAAGTTGTTGACTTCAGGGTGCTGGGAGATGGCTCTGTAGAATAACTGCTTGCCTGGCAGGCTCAAGGGCCTGAATTCAATCCCCAGGTCCTCCCCACCCCGCAAAAAAAAAAAAAATAAAAAAAAGTTGTTGACTTGAGCCTTTTACAGTTCAGCATGTTAATACGGCTTTATTTTCTATACCTAGTTTTTACACTTTTCTGCTGGATTGTTAAGACCAAGATAAAGCAAGCAATATAAACAAGAAATATAACTTTTGCATGTGACAAAGTAGATCAAATTACCTCAGAATATACCCTGAACCCCTGTGCTGAAGTTTGTAGATCCTTTGTCAGTGTTAACCATGTGGATGAGTCATGGCCATGCTTGACCAAGTTGTTCTCCATGAAAGCTTGAGAGAATGTTTTCTCTCCATATGACTCTCCTTAGGCACATTCAATGAAGATGTTGCCCTTGTATTTTATTTACTCTTTCAGTTTCTTACATTACAGAGACAATGTGATGTTTACACATGGAAGTTTGATTTGTTTTACTTATGAGTATGGTCTCTAGCTGCAGCCATTTGCTTGCTAAAACCTTGAGTTTATCTTTCTTTCTACTGACTAATTCTCCATTATATAAGAATACCACATCTTCTTTTAGCCATTCTTCAGTTGATGGGCACATGAAAGGGAGACAAACTAGTCAAAAGGAAACAGTATCTGCAATGACAAAAATGAGAAAGCAAAGAAGAAAGGGAGAATAAAAAATATACATACACATATACACAAGAGATAACTAAGATATTTGTACTACTAATTTCTATTGATTTATTGAAAGGAACAGTTAATGCTTAATTTTTTATCAGTTTTGCATGTGTATATGTGGTAATCTGAACAACTACTTTAGATAACAATATGTAAAATAACAATCATTGTTGATTATCATTATGTTTTGAAATGCTGTGTCATTTTAATGATATTTTTAATCCTTTTTAAAATAAAAACCTGAAGATGAAATCTGAATGGAACATAATATGTATTAAAGTTAAAGCCTCAGTACAGCTATATTATAAAAAACTTCATAATTAAATTTGAAAGCATTTTGGTAGTTAATTTAAAAATTTTGATCCATAACATTTTATGTTTACATAAATACATCCTACAGAATAGTTTTGAAAATGAATAGCTATTTATGGGAAATATAACACAAAGTTTAATACATGCTGTTTAAATAGTCTATGA
>NW_004524700.1:5479762-5484554 GCF_000260255.1 Octodon degus | reverse complement strand
ATTCAGAAGAACTTTATGTATATTTCTAATTATTTTTCATACATTTTCTAAATGTTAACCAATAAAATAAAATTAAACTTTCAAAAATATTTGGAAGGCCTTTTATTAATTGAATCATGAAAGATGAAAGACATTTTCATGAAATCACTTGGATGTATTTTAATTACAAGTTCATTTATAATTATTAATTTAGTTGGATAAATGAGAGTTGTTCAATAAAATTATGTGTTTATATGCCATTATAAAATGATGTCTTTTAAAATAAAATTTTGAAGTCCACTTAATTAATGTTAAAAATACTGAGTGAAAAGTCAGTATAAATCTATAAAATCTTGCATAGTGTCATCTTGTATAATGTAACTATCTTGGAGAATAACATAGAACTCCAAGCTAAGGACGGCACTTAAGTCTACCATCCTTAAACTTTCATATGTATAAGAACGTGTGTCAAATGTTGTTCTTTGTAACACCATTACATTACTAAAGAAATAGAAGCCATTTTCCAACTGTAGGGCAATGTAAGACTATTTCTTCTTTTTGATGAAATATCATAGAGGTATTAAAACAGCATTATCATATATAAAGGGCTGAAAAATTGTGTGTTAAATAAACAATGAAATTCTCAAAGGATATGTGGAGGGCTGTATCAATACTGATTTGCTTCTCTGTGTAAATGTATTTTGAAATTTATAAAAATAAACCCAGAAACTTCAGATAACAACTTCAAGAGAGTTGGTACCAGTAGCAGAAATGGAGAAATAGTGAGTGAACTTCTAGCTACATTCATTCTGTGGCTTTTTTTTCTTTAACATTTTTCAGTTAGAGATTTTTTTTAAACTGAAAAAAATAATTATGTGTGTAAATCAAGCTCATTTATTTATTTATTTTTGTCTTTTTGAGATGGTCTCACTATGTATTTTCAGACTGGCCTTGAACTCATTTTAGCCCCTGGTGGCCTTGTGTACTCACAGTGACCCTCCTGCCTCAGCCTCCTCAGGCCCGGGATTACAGGCATGAACAAACATGTCTGGTAAGCACACTTATTAATTATACACACAATTCACCTTTTATTAGGTTATTCAGGTCTTATGTTGAAGACAGATGATTATTAACTGCAATTAATTCTAATTGGGGACTTAAAAATATTACTATGCAACTTAAAAATATTCATGTGCGGGATGAAGTGTGTGAAGCAGAGTATTTGATAATGTGGAAGGCAAACTTACAGTCAGCCAGGAATAAAAGTGTATGCATTGGATCTGCTCAGGAACTCAGTAATGGATCACTTACTGAAGAGCTGTAGCTTCCTTTGAAATTCAAACCTGACATAAATATTTAAAGATCTCTTTTTGGAAGGCTAATTAAATATATTTGTATTATAAATTATGAGATTACAATTGTTTATTGGAAATTATAGACATAATTGTGAGCTCTATGATATACCTACTGATGATTCGAGATATATCTATTTGAATACACTCAGGGATGGACTTTATACCTTCTAAACAGCAGATTGGTTTGTCCAGTATTTGAAATCAAGGATCAGGGTTTTACAGAAAATGTGAATGATTATGTTACACTGCAGTTAAGGAATTCTGGAACTTTTCTCTGAGTTTTATATGTGTGTATGTAAAAATTGAATTAAATTCAATGAATATGAAGTTAATGATCATGTTTAGATTAAAAATAATAGAGGAACGGTAGAATTCTTTTGTGTTTAAGGAAAGTGATATTCTGAGGTGCTAGTAATGTTCTAGTTCTTGAATTAGGCAAAAATTCATAAATGTGTTCAATTTCTGTGTCTTTATGCTTTCTGCATGGTTTGTATGTACACCTTTCTTCAGAAAAAGAAACTCCGGAAACCAAGCTTTGGAAGTTCAGGGAACAAAGTAAAGGTAAAGTCAAGCAGACAAAGTAGATCTTCTGTATAAGTGTGAAAAGTACTATGACTTCAAGTTATTAAATCTCTCATCTTATTCTTTGAAGCTCATAGATTTAAAAAGTCCAACATGTGGGGCTGGGGAGATGGCTCAGTGGAATAAGCGCTTCCCTGGCAAATGCAAGGGCCTGAGTTCAATCCCCAGTTCCACAAAAAAAAAAAAAAAAAAAAAAAAGATTTTAAAAAGTCCAACATGAAATAAGACAATGTGTGAAGCTTTTTTTGGGGTCTTAATGAAGTCATGAAGAGAAAGGATACTTCAATGTTACTTCTACTAAAATATTAATGCCAATATTTATTCAAGCATAGCAGATCATTTTTCAGAGATTTCAATTTTTATTGATCATGGTAATGATATTTTAACTTTTCATTAATATTTGGATGCAGAGTTTAAATAAGTTTCCCTAACGTATTCACTTCTTGGCTGAGTAAGTATTAGAAAGAATGGAAATTAAGGCTACAACATGGAAATGAAGGTTATTGTACTTTCAAATGTGGAGATAGAGTATGGATACAAAATTCCAGAGAGAAAATTTGGATATGAACTAATAACTACAATTACCAACTTGATGCCTATTGTGAGAAGCTTTATGAATTTTCATTTTATTTCCTTTCAAAGCCACTTACCTTAAATGTATCTTAAGTTAGAGCCAGCTCTAATGTACAAGCCATTTTCTGGAGAATATTCTCAGAATACTTTTAATAGAGGTCAAAGAGAATTTTGTCCCTTTATAATTTATCCTGACTTTTATGTGAAACCTGCTTGGCTTGTTCTAGAAACTACTTGTGCTATGAATTTATGTAAGTGGTATCTTAGCTGAGCTCTTTCTGATATTTTTGAAGGGTCAGTATGTAAATCAATATATGATGCCTATACTGGACAAAAAATATACCAGAAATCTTGCAATGGAACATGAGTTTTCATTGTGAGATAAAATATTTAATCGTTATTGAAAATACTTGATAAAAAATCACAACTACCAAAACTTAAGATATAAATTTAAAGAATACATCTTAAGCAACCAAAATTAAAATTAAAATCAAGACAAAGTCCCACCATGAAAAAAATTAGTGTTAAGAATTAATATTCCTGAGCTGCAAAGATAGCTCATCAGGCTAAACACCTGCCTGGCAAGCACAAGGAGATGAGTTCCGTCCCCGGCACTGCAGGCTATGCTAGCCCGAAACCAGGTGTGGTGGTGCACACCTGTAATCCCAGGGCTGCAGAGGCTGAGACAGGAGGATCACAATGAGTCTGAACTGTGTAGCAAGACCCTGCATCAAATAAATGAATAAACATTTTAAACAAAAGAATTAGTATCTCTAATGAATAAAAATGATTAAAATCCAATATGATTCCCAAAATTCTAACAGGAAAGTGACCAACAGTCGGGCAATAGTTAACTGAAAAAAAGACTATTATCAGCCACTTTATGTGAAAAAATATGCTTATTTTCACAAAGATTGAAAAAAAATAAACAATATGTCAGATTTCATCTGTTAGAAAAATGATTGATGATACACATTATGGGAAAATAACATTTATTGATAAAATATATTTTGGGACCATTTATAATTAAAAATAGTCACACATTTTTGTCTTAGCATTTCTAATTGTAAAGAAAATATTCAAGGTTAAATTGCACACCTGGGATCAAAATTTCCAAGAGGATAGTGATTATTCCGAATAATAATCACAATTAAGTATAATAAAGAAACTAATGGGAACTCCCCAAAGACTGAAGAAATGGAAGGGAGAACACTTCTCAGAAGACACTGGGAGGCTGTGTGCTTTGCTGTGGTCCCTGCCTGTACCATTGCCTGCTTTACCTGTCTTCTGAACCTCCCTGTCCTAAACATTTCCCCAGCACTGGGCTGATAGGCTGAGTGTTTTCTAAGTGAATGCATCATTGTTAGATTCTCTTCACCTGTACGTTGTGTGCTTCCACTTTCAGTTTTTGACAGTCTCTCTCCAAGGTCTCTCAGTCTTAGCTGCCCATAAAAATTTAAGAATGACTTCTTTTTATTCCATGTTCAATTGTCTGTATCTTCTGCATTTTAAGTACAGTGAAGGCAGAGACCATTTTGATATGTCTGGCCCTGGTTGTCTCCCTAGCACTTAGCATGATGGCTAATACTTATTATACATTTATTAAATGCTTGGTGACTTAATTAGTGAGATTACTTTGTTTCTATGCAATCATTCACACTATTCATCTACTATAATGATAGTGCATCCAACAATTCATCTATTGCAATGATGTCATAGCATATTTAGTGACCTGAGAAAGTAGCTGATGATGTAGAACCTTAAAGGACTTGCCTTTTTTCCTTCCATCCCTAACCCTTAAGTCTCAAGAGCATTGTCTGCCTTGAGACCATTAGGACTATGTATGAATTATGTCTTTATGTACCCCTGAGGTCAGGGATCACAAAGCGCTAAGGATTGCTCACAGTCTTTAATATTCTGGATTTTGATCCACCCAAGACTAGGAATATAGCTTTTTGACTTTCATTTTCTTTCTTTACTGAACTTTTAGATTTCTCACTGGACTTGTTGGAAGCCAATATCAATTACTAGTGAAGTCTTAATAAATTCAATATTCTTTTATTCCCTTGTTCTAATGGAAACCTGGACTTCCTCCGAATTAACTGTCCTGCCTGAAGCCCTCTTAAGCCTGCTTCTTGTTTTCTCTCACATACCTCATACCTTTGGATTTAAAGTGCTACCTTGAGACTATCATGCATCTCAAATAGATTCGGCTTTACAGCAAGGAACAGAGTAAAGCACACAGCTTTGCTGTGCCTGCTAAGAAGTGTTCTGCATTTCATTTCTTTGGTCTTTGGGGAGTT
>NW_004524700.1:5478365-5479332 GCF_000260255.1 Octodon degus | reverse complement strand
GCATAAAATTTATGACTGAAGTATTCAATTATATCAAAACCCTAAATACCTACTTTAAGCCAATGACCTCAAAACTTTTCAGTTCACACTTTTCATTTTAATCTATCAATTTCTTGATCCTACCAAGAAGTACTTGTTTAATCTATCAATTGAATTTTCTCTTTAGTTTAAATTCCATAACACTTCATTATAACCCCTCTTATGCACAGAACTGAAATCTCTCACTCATATCCCTTTCATGTTTGTCCATTAGGGGTGCTGTTCTGGCTGATTCTAAGAGAAACATGTTGGGAAAACAAACCCAATAAGAATTGCTGGTGGTGTCTCACTTCAAACTCATGGTTACTACTCTTCAAAAGGTCTTTGGTACTGGGTAGCAACCTTTGTCAATTTCCCAAATCCCTCTCCACTTTACAAGGTGATGATTTTCTTCTTGGTTTTTGTGTTCTCAGCCATTACCAACACTTTCCACGTCAACTCATGGTATGATTTCATTAAGGGAGTAAAAACTGGAAAACAAAGACTAATACTTTCCACAAAGGTCTCTTTGAACCTTGTGCCTCTTTTTTCTTTTAGTTTGGCTTTTCTGTGCTTCTTGTTAGAACCAATTTGTTCTCCTTGCCCTAATGTTCCTTCTCTTGTCATTTCACTTCAGCAGTTCTCCATTCTTTCCTGCATGATATATATATATATTTTTTCTTTTGTACCAAATCCCTCCAACCAGCATCATAAAGAATTTACTATTTGTTCCATGAAAAAAAACCTTCTATTGATTCCGAATCCCCTTATTAAATCATCCATCTATTTCTATGTCTCATGGTAAAGCTACTCCAAAACTATTGCTTCACTCTTTCTGTTTCTACCTCCAGCAACAATGTATCACCTTTCCATCCAGGTCTTTCTACTTCACCCCATAAAACCAGTTTCACAAAAAAAAAAAAAAAAAAAAAAAAAAAAAAAAAAAAAA
>NW_004524700.1:5476542-5476825 GCF_000260255.1 Octodon degus | reverse complement strand
AAAAAAAAAGAAAGTGCCTGCAGAGGCAGAGTGCAGCAGCCAGAGTTCTATCCCTAGATAAAAACTGACCCCACCCCCAGGCCACACTGAGAGGATGATTGAGACTGGTCATGGTGGCACACACATATAGTCCCAGCACTTAGGGAGCTGAAAAAGGAGAAACACTATGAATCTTATCTATATAGTGAGATTCTATAGTTCCTATACATGTAAAAGAAATAGAGAAGGCAAAATATTGGGACATACACAAAACAAGAATCTGTGAGAAAGGAGACATACAAAA
>NW_004524700.1:5475775-5476332 GCF_000260255.1 Octodon degus | reverse complement strand
CTACTATAAAATTTTCACAAACAAGTATCACAGAAATCAAATAAAGAGTTTTTCTCAAATAGAAAATGGCAAAAAGAAGAAGTACAATGCATTCTTAGGCCCTGAGTCCACATAGAACAAACCCAGGAGATATCAGCATAGAAGAATTTGGAAGCCACACACATGAAATCTCTGAAATAATAGCAGCTGAAGTAAGGAAACAAATGCAGAAGAGTACAGAGGAAAGCAGATCAGACATAATCTCACAGGTAAAAAAAGAAGTGATAACATCAATGAAAGAACTACTAAGCATTTTTAAAGAAGATGCTGATAAAAATATAGAGGAAGATAGAAAAGTGATGGAAACCTTGAATGAGCAATATAGGAAAGAAATAGACTGCATGAAGCAGATTGAAAGAGACACAGTAAATTAAAAACTCAATCACAAGCTTGTAAAACTATTTGAATGACAGTGAAGATAGACTTTTAAACCTTTAAGACACTGTTGCAGAAGTGAAAAGAAAGATCTCATAAAAACAACTAGGATCCAGGAAATAACAATTCAACATCTGCAAGAT
>NW_004524700.1:5474167-5475095 GCF_000260255.1 Octodon degus | reverse complement strand
GAATAATAAAAAAAGAAAGTTATTATATACTGACTAGGGGAAAAATTCAAAAGGAGGAGATAATAGTCATAAATATGGAGGCACTAAATACTGGAGCACCAACTATATAAGACAAATTTTAAAGGACATGAAATATCTAAATCAATATTAAAACTGAAAGAGGGGACCATAACACCCCCTTATCTCAAAAGATAGGTCAAGCAGGCAAAATGTTAGAAAAGTGATAGCAGAATTGAACCAAATCTTTGAACAATGGATTTAGTACATACATACAGGTTGTTCCACCCAACAATTGACAAAGAAAAGCTCAGGTCCTAACGGATTCACAGATAAATTCTAAAATAAATTTAGAGAAGATTTAATCCGAATACTCCTCAAAATCTTCAATGAAGTGGAAAATGAAGCAATACTTCCAATCACTCCTGGAGGCAAGTATTATACTGATACAAAAACAAGATTAAGATTCAACCAAAAATGAGAACTCCAGGCCAAACTCTTTCTTGAACATAGATGCAAACATCCTCAATAAAATCTTAGCAAATGAATACAGCAAATCATCAAAACAATTATACACCATGACCAGGTAAGATTCATCCCAGAGATGCAAGATTGTTTCAACATATGCAAATCTATAAACATAATACTCTGTATCAATACAGCCAAAACCAAAGGCCACATGATTATCTCAATTGATGCAGAAAAGGCTTTTAACAAGATCCAACACTCATTCATCATCAAAGCCCTACAGAAAACTGGAATAGATGGCCTCTACTTCAGCCTGAGGAAAACCATCTATGACAATCCAACAGCTTACATAATTCTAAATTTAAAATACTGAAGTCTTTTACTCTCAAATCAGGTACAAGACAAGGATGTTCACTATCACCTCTTCTATTCAAAAGAGTTCTGTAAACTCTTAGACAAGAGA
>NW_004524700.1:5460465-5471867 GCF_000260255.1 Octodon degus | reverse complement strand
AAAAGACATTGTATGATATCTTCTCCTAGTATTAGAAACTTTAAAAAGTATATTTCCATTTTCTGTTGACTTTAAAAAAAACAAAACAGAGGTTTTTACCTAAAAAAAAACAAAACAAAACGGTAGCATTCCTCTACAAAGGTTAACAGACATTGAAAGAGATATTAAAAAAATGATACTTTTCACAATTGCACCCCCAAAAATGAAATACCCAGGAATTAATCTAAGGAAGTAAAAGATCTATGCAAAAAAAAAAATACAGTACTCTTAAAAAAGAGATCAAAGAGGGTTTCAGAGAATGGAAAGATATTCCCTGCTCCTCGATTGGAAGAACCAAAATTGTGAAGATGGCCATACTCCCAAAATTGTTGTACAGAATTAAAACAATTCCTATCAAAATACCACTTACATACTGCACAGATCTAGAGAAACCATTCCTAAAATGTATTTGGAACCAGAAAGACCTAAAATAGGAAAAGCAATCCTGGGCAACAAAGGCAAGACAGGAGGCATTATGATCCCTGACTTGAAATTGTACTACAAGGCTACTGTGATAAAGTCAGCATGGTATTGGCAAAAAACAAGCCCAAAGATCAATAGAACAGATTAGAAGATCCAGATACTACTAGAAACACACTTAGCCATCTTTTATTTGACAAAGGGGCCAAACACGTTCACTGGAAGAAAGATAGCCTCTTTAACAAATGGTGCTGGAGAAACTGGATCTCCACATTCTGAGAATTAAAGCTAGATCTGGGTCTATTGCCACACACTAAACTAAAGTCAAAATGGATTAATGATCTAATCAAACCAGAAACACTAAATCTCCTGGAAGAGAGAGTAGGTGGAAGTCTTGAAGACATAGTAGTAGGCAAGTAGTTAATGAACAAAAATGAAATTGCATTGGAAATACTACAAAGAATCAAAAACTGGGACATCCTTTTATTGAGAAGTTTCTGCATGTCAAAAGAAATTACCAACAGTGAAAAGACAACCCACAAATTTGGAAAAAAGCTTAACTAATACTCAGACAAGGGTCTTCTCTCTAGAATATACACAGAACTAAAAAACATTCAGGCCCCAAAATTTAAAGACCCAATCAAAAAATGAGCATATGATGTGAATACACACATCTCAGAATGTGGAAATACAAGAGGAAAATAAATTTAGGAAAAAATGCCCCACATCACTGGCCATTCAAGAAATGCAAATTAAAACACCATTGATATAACATCTCACACCAGAAAGAATGGCTATAATAAAGAAATCAACTAATAATAAATGCTGGAAAGGCTACAGGAAAAAAGGAACACTCCTTCACTGCTGGTGGGCATGCAGCCTGGTACAATCACTATGTATATCAGTGTGGAGACTCCTCAAAAACCTAGGACTGGAAATCACAGTCAAGCCACCTTCTCCTAGAAATTTTCCCAGCAGAACTGAAAATACCATACCACAATGATATATGTGCTCCCATGTTTATAGCAGCACAATTTGTGATAGCTGAATCTTGGAAATAACCAAAATCCCATCACCTGAGGAATGGATGAAAAGATGAGGTATTTTTATACAATGGAACATTATTCATCCATAAATAAAGACAAACTAGAATCCTTCATAGGTAAATGGATGCAACTAGAGGCTATACTCATAAATGAAATAAACCAGACTGACATGTATAAATATCATATTGTCTACCTAGCCTAAGAACATGAAAGAAGAAATAAAACCTGAAAGGTATAACAGATACTGTAAAACAATAGAAACATAACTTAAGAATTAAGCAATGAAGAGGAAAGGAAAGAGAAAAGATAAGGAAAAGGATAGGGGAAAAACAGGCAAGTATATATACAGGATGGCTGACGTGATTGTAGTGAACATCTCCATCAGTCTTTTGAAAATAGCAGTTAATGTGTAGAATTTTTACCTTGACTAACTGTATGTTAATAGCTGTGATCTAAGCAACTACATCAAGGACAAAAAATGTGTAATACAAATACCATGCTTGAATACCTGACACCCTGGTCTTCTAAGTGTGTATCATTTCTAATATCATATCAATTATTACTATCCTCTCTAAAACAAACTTTAAAAATTGTTTTAAAAGGGGCAAGAACAAAAATTTAAGGTTTTTTGAAAGCAAGTGGTAATATCTTACATAACTATATCTGCTAATCTGAGCAACAGATTTGATGATAAAAAATTCTTGTTTTGAAAATCTGTAACATATGCACTCTTGTATGTTGACCTGTTTCTTTTTTTCTGACTTTTGTTCTTGCTTTGTTTTTACTTTTCAAAATAAAAAATTAAATTAAATAAAAATTAAATAATAATGCTGTTCCCCAAGGTTTTGTATCTTTCCCTCTTACTTTTTAGCCTTTGCAAACAGGCTCCTAACCCCTAGTCTTGATGACCAATTATAAGGTACTATTCCCACCTCATCTATTAAGTTTTTGTTCTCTTACATTTTTGTGCATTTATCTTAACTACTGTCACCATCTGACTACCTGTTTTTTTTTGTGTATGGTAAGCAATATCATTACACCAACACATATGCACATGTGTGCGCACCTCCCACACACACTCCAGGGTATGTTGTCCCACAGTGCGAGCCCAAGAGGGTAAGGAGTATTTCTTGCATTTTTCCCATTGCTTTTCTTTGTCTCTCATAACAGTGCATTAATCATAGCAGATGGGCAGCAAATGTGTGTTAACTGAGTTGAGGGGTAGGTATAGTCTTACCTAATAGGGAGTGGATTAGTAATAACTATAGCAATAAGAGCGAAGGCAACTACTACCACTACTCTTTTTTTTTTTTTTTTTTTTTTTTTTGCGGAACCGGGGATTGAACTCAGGCCCTTGCGCTTGCCAGAGAAGCGCTGATTCCACTGAGCCATCTCCCCGGCCCCCTTACTCTTGCTTTTCATACAGAATATTTATTCTTATTTGCATAGAAAGTTATCAAGGGAATGTGAAATTGTCAATAAAAGTTCTTTACATGTGCAGTTTGTGAAGATTTGTTATTTAGTTTTTGCATTTTTCTACTAATCTCCACTTTTGAAATATGCTGATGTAATCCTGTTTCATAATAATAACAAAAGTAAGTATGTTAAGCAAAGCATACTTTGTTTCTACAAATTGGGCTATTATCACCAGACCTATGGTAGTCAGTAGAGTCTTTTTTATTTTGATTTTTCTCTTTCTATGAGAAAGCTCAGTTATCAGATATTTCTTTTTCTTTTGCCATTTCTAGTGAATATATTATGTTGTGCATATGTAGAAATCTGCTTATAGTTGTCTATCTAGTTACACTTTAAGTAGGTTTTGAGTAGCATAGACCCACTTTCAGATAAATTTTAGCTCTGGTACATAAGCTACTAACGTGTTATTATCAGGCTTATGCCTATTTCAACAAATGTTTTGTCAAAAACACAATTTAATAATAGTTTCCCCTCTCCCATCACAGGAAGTTTCTTGTAGTTTTATATACGTAAGTTGTGATCATAAAATAAGTCTTGTATTTTTCACATATGGTGTGTACATAGTCCCTCTCCTAACTATGAGTCTTGTGGAACTTGCTAACTGAGAGATCAGAAATAAAGTACAGACATCACACTTTATCTTCTGCTGTATTTAAAATCTCATAACTATTTGTTTCTTTGCAACTTGCATAGTACCAGCAATGCACTGTGGGATGGAACAGATAAAAGGAACATACACTTGTCAAAGCTGCTTTCCTAGTTTGCCTATAGAACAGGTAGGTGTTCTGAGTATTCAGTGACACACTTCATGCTTGGTGATGCAAATTCTTGTCATGTTAAAAAATAGTAGCAATACCTTCCTGATGAGCCAGGAGATTCTCTCCTGTAAGGAACGTTTTGTTTCTGTGTTTCCTACATATGCATAACCCATGAAAATGAGGACAAATGAGCATCCTTTCTTTCTGCCCACATCCCTAACAGAAATCAACACTTTATGTTTCTCTCACTAAGTTTTTATGAATATTATTGTACATAGACTTAAGAAAGTGGTATCAACTGTAGAATGGTCTAGATAGGAAGGGCTGATTTTTTTCATAAAATTTTTACTGAGATTATCCTACCAAGGTTGGTGACGGGCCTCAGCAGCACCAATAACAAAGAATCAGAGCCGTGATTCTGCATGTTAAAATTCTTGCTGAGTTGTTTATCGTATTACAAATTCATCCAGGTGTTGTGGCTTGCTATGACAATTTTGAACTGATTACAATCCTAGCAGATGTTTTATTTGTACATTTTCTCATTATCTTTCTTTTAAAAATCATGAAGATTAATTAATGTCTTTTCATATTTTTGCATAATGTGAATATGTTTATAAACTCCCTTCCTCTCTCTGCCTTCTCTATGCAATGGCACATTATCCTTGCAGAGAATCAATTGATATTAAAGTAATAAGCAATCTACCTTGGTAGATTATTTCTCCATCCATTTCTTTCTATGCTGAAATCTTTGACTGCACATGGTGTTTCCCTTACTGTTTGAGTCCAACAGTTGAGAAATCCCCTAAAAGTAAGGATGGGTGGTCAGATGAGAATTTGTCCCTCAGAAATTCAGACTTTATTTTCCTCTCTTCTCGTTGCTCATTCAATGTGTAAAAATGTTTTTTAAAAAATATATTTTCTGTTCTCTGTCTTGGCTGCCATACTGCTCTTGTATGACTGATCTAAAATGATCACATTCATAATAGAGAATTTATACCCCTAAATGATAAATCTTGCTGCTTCTTTTTTTTCTCATTGTCTTTCCCTCCTTTGCATACTCTTAGTCATCTTTTTTTATAAAATCTTTGTTTCCATAGTTTCCTATTTTTCTCTTTAATTTTATTTTCCCTTCCTCTCCTCCCCCTCCCTAAATTCCTTTCAAATTTTAACAACTTTCACTTTTATACTTCCTCTTTTTGCTGTACTATTAATTTTTTTCTTGCAATTAGGATCTTGTACATGTACAAAACTTTCTTTAGGGAAATGATACAACTTCTCTTGTATATTTGTAAATGAAAAATAACAACTTACAAGTAATGAGAAACCCTAAGCCTTGTTTTCAGTTTATGTGAAACATTTGGTAGCTATATTTATCCAAAATCCTGTTGCAAATCTCTAAGACCAAAAAGAAAACATTGTACAAGACATAGGATGCTTACTAAGGCATTTGTAGCTTATATAAAAGAGGAAAACATTCATGAATCATAGTTATTCTGATTTCATCACTGAAATAAAGTCATTAAAGAGTGCAAGAAGCTGAAAATGATAAAACAAAACTGTCCAGACTCCCAAATTTTCAATAATGTAATATTCATGATAAAAACGAGCTAATCTATTCTTTGAAATCCAGTCACAATTTAAAATGTGAAGGAAAAATAAAATCTCACACTGAACTACACTTAGGGTGTTTTAAAATAGGTTCACAGACACAAGTTTGGTTTATAAAATAGCTTTGTAAGAACTGAAGATAATTGAATTTGAAAAATGTCAAGCACTATTTTTAAGCAAACCTAAATTCTATGAGATTTTCAAACCCAAATTTGGTTTAAGCTTGAATAAACTCAGGTTACAAATTCAGACACTTCACTTGCTGAATAAAATTCATGGTGGGCTACATACTTTCCTAGCAGCTAATTGGGAGTTCATATGTATGCATTCCATTCCATTTTTTAGACTTCTAGAAATAATTTATGAATTTAAAGATTTGAAGGTGAAGGATAGAAATAAAAACAAACAAAGTAAGTTATCTTATCTCCTATCAGTCAGAAAATTTGTGTAAAAGATTTAATGAAGAATAAGGCATTTTGATATCTTTTGCTTTGAAAATTACTTTGGGCTGGGGCTGTTAGATTAAAGTAAACTGCTTTCAATTTATCCAAGTTCTGACTAGATGGTCTCATCATCAGGAATTAAAATGCTCTAAGCAGAATTAAGGTCATGCTATTTTCCCTCCCAGGTGATGTGCTGTGATATAACAGGCAAACAAAATCTTTGACAAGTAGTTCAAAAATGAAGACTAATACTGCCACTCACCATGCAGATAAACAGGGAGAAAGACAACTGTACAAGATGGATCATGTAGTCTATTACTCTGAAATAAAGTGAGTAGGTGGCAGGGCTGGTGAGATAGCTCAGCAGACTAAACGCCTGCTTTGGCAAGCCCATAGACAAGGACTCAATCTCCAGTCCTGCATGCTGCACCATCCCCAGGGCATGCTGAGCTGGCAACCAGGTCCAGGAGTGTGGCTCATGCTTGTAATCCCAGCATTAGGGAGGTTGAAAATAGGAGGATCACTATGGGTCTGAGCTGCATAGTGAGACCCTGTTCCAAATACGTTAAAAAAAAAATGAGTCGATGGCAAAATGATGATAGAGATCATTAAGAATGAGATGGCATGCTCTTCTGGTAACATTGTTAAAAAGAAATATGCTGTGTCAGTTGAGTCTAGTTCCACTGCTGCTCTAAACTTTGTGAGCACTATTCAATTTTGTCAGTTAGGACTTTTCTGTTTTATGGAAGCTTTGTACCTTCATGCTGCAGGAATAGACAAATTGGAATGGAGGACCTTTATCTTAAAGTTTAAGAACAATGCACAACTCTGCAAGAACAAGAGGTGGTGAGACTTCTCTATGTACTAGAACTTGTTTTTAATTTTTTTAGGATTTCAAAGACTCATATATGAGGGAAAAACATTCATGAATCATAGTTATTCTGATTTCATCACTGAAATAAAGTTGTTAAGGAGTGCAAGAAGCTGAAAATGATAAAACAAAACTGTCCAGACTCCAAAAATTTCAATAATGTAAGATTCATGATAAAAATGAACTAATCTATTCTTTGAAATCCAGTCACAATTTAAAATGTAAAGGAAAAATAAAATCTCACACTGAACTACACTCACCTCTTTCCTAACACACCTTTCTTCATGATGAACGCTTTGCTCAACATCTTTCCTCTATGTCTGGCTTTCCTTCTTGTTCTTCATATTTGGGTCCTTGGCAAAACTGTAAAAAGAAATAACTCTCTTCCCATCATCAGCTCCTCTTTGGAGTTCCACTACACATCTTGACACCAGGCCCCATTTGTGTTGATTCCAACCCGTTCCTGAACCAGGACCTATTTTGAGCTCTGTTCAGCATCTGACCAAAGCTGTATGAGTGCAACCCTCACAGGGATCTATGCAGCCATCTTACTTTAAGCATGAACTTATAGGACTGGGTACATAAGAACTTCCTACTGCAGCAGCTTGGTGGACAACTGAAATGCTTCCTGTGCCATTATTGATGGAATCCCAAGAAAATTAATTCCCACTTCATCATTGCAGCAATCCACTCCATCCATCATCCTGGGACCTTTTGTTTTTCCCTCTTGCCAGTTACACAATAACTAGATTCCATCCTCACTCCTTGATAATAAGTTCTCATAGTGAAGTTGCCTACATATATTTTATCAGGTACTATCTTATGAAAAGAACCAGATTAAAATAGTCTTCATTACTTAGAAATCTCACAAAATATACATCATGCTCAGAAAATTATTACAATTCACAGAGCTTTCTGATGTTTGGAGCCAGTGTGTACAATGTCCTGCTGTTGAACTGAAGGCCCAGATTTCACAGAAGGGAAACTTTAGCTGCCCTGATCACATAGAATCCAGCCTGCCTGGATCCTCTCTCCATTTTTCCTTTTCCTTTTCATTTTTTTTTCCTTCTAAAACTTTATTGATGGAGAAAGTAATAACTATATAAAATAAATAAAATTGTTTCAAAATGCATCATTTTGTATCAAAATCAATATTAATTTATCACAATAATATGAAATTCAGACACTATTATTTTATACATTTTCATACTTTTAGTTGAATAAGCATATGAATTCCTAAATTTATTGGGTTAGGAAAGATATTCCCACTCCATCAATAATTCTTTTACTCCTTTTACAACTTTTTCTTTTGTTGTTATGAACTTTTCAAATATTCACAAAAGAAGTATGAAATTAAAATCAATATATTCACTATAAGATTAAACACTTTACCAAATGGTATCAATTGTTAAATCTATTTTCTGCTAAAATAATTATATAGTAAATCTTAAAATTATGCACTACATAAATATTGGAGTCCCTAATAAAGACAGATTGTTAAAAACACTGCCAAATACCTGGATTATATGAAATAGTCATTCATTGATTTCCTCTAACATCCATTCCATATCCAGTCACTTGATTAAGTCAAACACTTGCATAGATAAAGACATTGCTATGTTCGGTAGTTTTTAAATTTGAATTATTTATTTTTGAGTGGTGCTGGATATTTATCACAGGGTTTGTGATTTCTAGGAACATACTTTATCACTGAACTACAACTTGATGGGTATTTTATTTTTATTTCTCTTCAGCTTCCTTTAATTTAGAACAGTAACCTCATTTTGACTTTTATTCATTTTTGAAGAAGCCAGATTTGTTGTCATATAGAATGTCATACCTTTTGAATTTCAAATATTGTTTCCTAATCCTACCATCAAAAGAATTCTTCAATCTTTTCTGTTTTCTGTGAATCAGAAACAAAATAGGAAAGACAAACTAGAGTTAGGTTAGATACTATCATTTGATACAGAGTTTGTGAACTCTTCTGTTCACAGCATTTGGCTGCTAAACAGGAGCAATTTGCAAAATCTTGTTTCTGTTTGTGAACTCTGCACAAGGTGAAGAACATGAACACTGCTGTCTTCCCTAGAATTGTGGAATGATTTAAGTTTGTGGGCTCAGGTGCCACTGTATTTTCAAGAGTATAGTTTTATAGGGCGTTTGACATGATAATATTGTGTCTTACCACATTTCTGTATGAAACATCATAAACTTGAGAGTGTAATAAGCACTGTACCTAGCATTGGAACTACCTCAAGAAAAGAGACCTACTAAATATTTGCTGCAGAATTCATGTTCTTCAGCATGCCAAGTTTCCTCAGTAGACACAGAATCCCCTCCAACTTAAAGACAACTTTCAGAGCTTCTTCTCCCTTTGATCAATGTGGTTGTCTTTCTTCTAGTTATATTTTTAATACAAGTTCTTTTTATTCTTTCAGTCATAAAGTCTTAAAGCCCTTTGCTTCTTTTCATGAATGTACTTATAGGATCTTACTTTCTACCTTTCCTCTCATTGAAAAAGAATACACATGTTTACTGGGACTCTAGAATTTAAAGTAAAAGAACACAGGATAACAGTTTATGACTTGATTATTTATTTAAGAACCTTCGACCTATTGATTTGTAGAATACCAAGTAAGGCATTTGTTATACTATCCACAAACTCCTATTGAACAATCCAAATGTTTATATGTTCCAGTAAGCACTTAACACTTAATTTAGTTTTTTTCCTCAGTACAATTTTCTCCTCAGAATAGTTCCCAATTTGTTTTAGCTGTAAAATTTATTTTTAAATTTTTTCTTAATTCTTTATATTTCATTAGTAAGACACCATACTTTCTTCACAGAAAATAATGTATTTCAACAGGTTAAACATAGAGTAGTTAAATCCAAAGCATCACCCAGTTTTCCCTCTTAAGCATCATGTTGTGCCAAATGGGATAAGGTTTTCTAAATCACCTACAGTATTAATATGTAACTTAGATTGCATCAGAAATGACATCTGTGGTAATAAAACATCATCAGTACTATGACATTGAATCTATATTTTGGTAGAGCATCACCTCTTTTTCAAAGGAATGTAGAACATTTTCTCTTTTTGAAGAGTTCTAGCTCACTGATTGTCAAAGTCTCACATGTTGCTCTAAAAGCAGCTGCATTAGTGTCATTTGGTAACCTACTAGAAAGCAAATTCTAGATTCCATACTAGGTCTATGGAGTCAGCAACTCTATGACTGAGGCTCAGTGATCTACATTTCTGTGAGGCATTGGGGTAATTATGATGTGTGCTGTAGTTGGAGAAACACTGATCTTATCTCAAAAATAAATTGTGTTACAGTTGTGATACCGGACAGTAAAGCTATCTATCTTTAGTGCAACTTTGATTAGCCTAAACATTGGATACAGTTAAGCTATATATTGCTTACATTTTTTTAAAACTGAATTTGGTACAGGATCTCACTATGCAGTCATAATGATCCTCCTGTTTTCAGCCTCTCAAGCACTGGGATTACAGGCATGTGCCACCATCCCTGGATTCAGTGACCACTTAGCATGCCCAGTGGTGGGGCTGGCTCAAAGTGGGGGGCCAGGGATCGAACCCTGCTGCCTGCACTTGCCTAAGCAGGTGCTTCGACTGCTGATCTATCTAACCTGTCTTGTTTACAATTAATTATATTGTTCATAATATAAATTTGAATTCATTGCCCTTCCCTTGGGCTGTTTGTGAAAACTATGGCAGCTTAAAAAGGGTAAAATGGAAGGAATGATGTGACATAATCTCTCCTGAAAAATATCGAAAGCTTCTTTCCCTAAGTATACATAAGTATTTCCATTATGTATCTTTAAGATTTCTTTTGCGCATTACAAGGCCAAAGCAACAGAGAGAATGGTTATTATATTCATTTCCTTGGACTATTGGAAAAAAACCCTATAATTCATAGAATAGCAGCAATTGGAGAAAAAGGTGTCATACCTCACATGTCATCTAGGCTATGCATTTGTGAGACCAAGATTATTTCTTAAAATATATTGTCAGTGTATCATTTGCTTAATTTATTTAACAAAAGACCATTTCTTTGACTTTTGTAAAGAAAAATATGGACTCAACTTTGTTTCTGCCTACTTTGAATACAAGTGAACATGCATCTGAAATATTTTCAAGTACTTTCACTGAGGTGTTTATAGGTATATTTGACCCTTTCATTGTTTTTATGAATTTACTAAACCCTAAAACTGTTCTTCTTGAAGTAAGCTTAAAATGATACAATTTTATTATGTATAAATATTTTAAGTTTTTAGCTAAAACAAAGTATGCATTTAGAAAAGTTAAATAAATTATAAAATGTGCCATTGTATTTAAGGCATTGAAATAAAACAAAACCAAATTAAGCAAAATGAAACAAAACAAAATCTCACATTAATTATTTTGGTTTAAACAGAAAAAAAGTAAACAACAACAATAATGAAGCAGAGTACCAAAGCAAGCAATTAGGAAAGCAGTAATAATTAATGCATTGCACATGGGCATATTCACAATACTTGTTCACAGAACAAGATATAGGCAGTAAATATTGTCCATACAACTACTAGCACAAAGTTTTCCCCTCAGTGAACCAAGAGGAAGCAGCTGTATAATATATATATAAAAGATAACAAACTGGGAAAAATTATAGCGATTATCTCTCTCACAAAGACCTTCTCTCTCTCTCTTTCTTCCTTCTTTTCTCCTTTCTGCCAC
>NW_004524700.1:5457417-5460214 GCF_000260255.1 Octodon degus | reverse complement strand
TAAAGTGTTTCTTTCCACAGACCAACAAAAATCCTCAGTCCAGTTGTCCAAATAATCCTGCTTACACACAGAGATATACCTCTTATCCACAGTCCTCCTGTGCTTCTCTAAACTCACTAATTCCTTCCTTTTCAACACAGACATTTCCTTTTCCCAGTATCTATCATACCCTTCAGATTTCATTTCTCTTTTCAGTTCTCACATGAAGGAGATAATATGATGATTGCTCATGTAGGTTTGATTTATTTCACGTAAGACTTAGGTCTCTAGTTTCACCCTTTTACTGATAAAAGCCTCAAATTTATCCTTCTTATAGCTCAATAATACTCCATTGTGTAAAAATGGTGTATCTTCTTCATTCATTCCCCAACTGGTGGGCATTTGGGCTTCTTCCATACTTAGCTAAGACAAATTGCATTGCTCTAAACATGGGTGCACATATATTGCTTTGGTACAGTGTTTTCAGTTCTTCTGGAAAAATACCTAGGAGGGGAACAGCTGGATTGAATGGGATCTTTAATCTTAGTTTATTGAGGAATCTCCACACTGATTTCCATAGTGGTTGTACCACTCTACACTTCCACCAACAGTAGAGAATGGTTCCTTTTTCTCTACAACCCCTTCAGCATTTGTTATTAGTTGGCTTCTTAATCTTAGCCATACTTTCATGGGTGAGATGGTACTTCAGCATTGTTTTAATTTGCATTTCTCAAACAACATCTCAATGATGTTGAACATTTTTTCATATATTTACTTGCCATTTCTATTTTTTTCCTCTGAGAAGTATGTATTCATCTCAGAAGATGGCTTTTGGTTTGGGTCTTTGAATTTTGGAGGCCTGATTTTGTAAAATTATTGCTATACTCTAGAGCAAAGGCATTTGTCAGAAGGCTTAATTTTTTTCCATCATGGATTGTCTTTTTACTCTTTTGTTAATTTCTTTTGAAGTGCAGAAACTTTCCAAAAACATCTGATCCAAGTTGTTGATTCTTTGAAGTATTTCCTTTGCAGTTTGATTTTTGTTGATGAACTCTCTACCTACCCCATTGTCTTTAAGATTTCTACCTACATTTTCTTCCAAGGGATTTAATGTTTCTCTTTTAATGCTTAAATCTTTGATCCATTTTGACTGAAAGTTTGGTCCACAGCTTTCTTATCTTTTGAAAAATGTTTGTTTTTAATTTAATTTTGGTACCAGAAAACTGAATTCAGGACCTCACAATCACCAGGCAGGCACTACCCCACTGAGCTACATCCCAGACACTTGAACAATTTCTTCCCCATTAAAATACATATTGGACATTTTGAATTTGATTGTTCCTCCAGATTCTCACAATAGTGAGAAAATGTGATATTACAAACTGTGTTGTAATACACATGAACGCACATATATTGCTGTGATATCATGTTTTTAATTTTTCTGGGAAGATACTTACAGGAGAATTTCCAGGTTGAATGAAAACTCAAATTGTAGAATTTTAAGAAATCTCTATACTGATTTCCACAGTGATTGTACAAGTCCACATTCCCACCAACAGTGGAGAAGTCTTCCTTTTTCCCCCATAGCCTCTCTCTAGTATTTGTCATTGATTATTTTCTTAATGATAGCTATTCTTTCTGGGGTGAGATAGAAACTCAGTGTTGTTTTCAATTTACATTTCTTGAATAACCAATTATCTTAAACATTTCTATATATTTATTTGCTCTTTGTATTGCTTTATCTAAGAAGTATGTATACATCTCAGATGTCCATTGTTGGGCTGAGTCTTTGAATTTTGGTGGTTTGATTTTTTTCAATTCTTTATATGTTTTAGATATCAGTCCTTTGTATGAGGCATGACTGGTTATAAATTTTTCCACAATTTGGGTTGTGTTTTAAATTTTTTTGGTGATTTTTTGTTGTAAAAATGCTTTTTAATAAGGTGAGGTTCCACTTATTGATTTTTTGTTTTATTTCCCATATGGTCTGTGTTTTGTTCACAAATATTCTGCCTACAAGATTTCCACCTATTTTTTCTACTAGTGTCTTTCGTGTTTCTGAGTTAATATTTAGATCTTTATCTATTTTGACTTTAATTTAGTACTGATGATATATATATAGGTCTAGTTTTAGTCTTTGGCATGTAGAATGTCAGTTTTTTGAGCAACATTTTTTAAAGAAACTACCTTTCTTCTAATGAACATGTTTAGCTACTTTGTCAAAGATAAGGTAGCTTAGAGTGGTTTTAGTTGCATCTGAATCTTCTCTTCTCTTTCCCTGATTCTCAAGTCTGTTTTACTGACTAATACCATGTTGATTTGGTCACAGTAACTTTGTGGTATAATTTTAGGCCAGGCGTAGTGATGCCTTTTGACTTCCTTCATTGATCAGAATTCTTTTTGCTATTCTAAGTCTCTTCTGTTTCCAAATGAATTCTAAGAATGTTTTCATTGGTTCCGTGCAGTATGTTAATGGTATTTTCATTGGCACTGCATTAGATGTGTATAAAGGTTTGGGGTCTAGGACCATTTTCACTTTATTGGTTCTTCCTATCCATGAGCAGTGAATCTCTTTCTGTTCTCTGCAATCTCCTTTTTCCGAGTACTGTAGTTTTAATGTATAGATCTTTTGCTTCTTTTGTTAGATTGATTCATACATATTTCATTTTTTGTATGCTATTGTAAAGAAGGAGCTTTCCTTAATTTCTCTCTATGTGTTTCTTCTGTGAAAGAATAGTGTTGATTTAAATTTATTTGTTGAATGCTTCATATTGTTGTATCTTGCTTCTTGTTCCATTCTTCCAGTATTTTTTTTTTT
>NW_004524700.1:5455610-5456572 GCF_000260255.1 Octodon degus | reverse complement strand
TCATTGACCCCAGTGGATCATATGTCGTTCTTCTTTGCTCATTTTGTAATGGTTGGGCTGATTTTTTTGTTGTCCCTTACTATTGTGAAGACAGCTTTTTTTTCCTGGTCACTAGATAACATGCCTATCTTCTAGATCTGATATTCTATCCTCACTTTCATTCAACAGATTGTATATATTTTCAACAGAATTTTAGTCTCCTGGATTTCAGTTTGTATCTCTTTCATTGGTTCCATGTCTTGTTTAGGTTGAGTATTTTTGGTTTCCATCATTTTCCTAAGCTCCTCTATCTTTTGTCTGTGTCTGCTTTAATTTCTCTCATTTTTTCCTATGGCCTTTTCTGTGTGTTTTTTCACTTCTGCTTCTCTTATTTCAGAAAGTTGTATTCATTTGCCAACGATGAAGATTTCCTCTATCTTTGTGCTGGACCATGGTGATGATTATAATACCTTGTATTCTCAGTGTCACCATAGAGGGGAAAGAAACATTTATTTATAACAGCTAGGACATCTTTCTTGGTTACTTTTCACTTGCTGCTGAGACAAATCACCCAATCCCCAAAGTAAAGGAAGGGGGAGTGGGACCACCTATCTGCCCACCAGATCCTCATTCCAGCCAACACCAGACCTGGTGTGTGAGTGGTGCCCCTGGGGCCTGCCACACCCTCAGGCCAGACAGCGCCTAAGCAGACATGTGTATGGGACTGCCCAGGAAATGCTGGGTTCACATTCTGGCCGGCTCCAGGCCAAGTGTATGTGTGGGACAGCCCGCCTGCACACCATATCCTCATTTCAACCAGCCCCTGGCCTGGTGTGTGATTGGGACTCTCCGGATCCCTCCACATCTTCACTCCAGCAAGAACCTAAGGCTGATATGTGAATTCCCACCTGGGGCCCGCAAGATTTTCATTCCAGCCAGCACCCAGTCCAGAAGTGTGTGTGAAACTTCATCCATCAGACAGG
>NW_004524700.1:5433296-5433838 GCF_000260255.1 Octodon degus | reverse complement strand
TAATCTCCTCTATTTTTTTAATCAATATCTTCTTTATAATCAGTTATAAATTCTTTTAGTGCAATATTTTTTTTTTCAGATTGGGTTTCCTGCATATGTTTCTGTAGTTGCTTCTGTACTTCTGATGCTATGAGTTCTGAGAATTCTTTTTTTTATTTCAGAAAAGAATTGCGCTCTGAATTCCTCTATATCTTTCTGCTGTTGCTTGTTTACTATCGACGCTCTTAATTCGTGCATTTGAGCCGAGCTAGTGTCCTCTGCACTTGTTCTTGGTGGGCACTGGTTTTCTTCCATATGTTTCTGCATTTGATTCTTTAGTTCAGATGCTTTTAATTCAGGGATTTCTCTTTTTATTTCCAATCTGAGGTCTTCTATATCTTTTTGCAGCTGTTTCTTTATTTCAGAAGCCCTTGATTCATTGCTTTCAGCTGTGTGATTTCCAATTTGTTCTGTGTTAGTGTCCTCTGCACTTATTATGGGTGGGTTTAGGTTCTGAGGTTGCATTTTGTTCCTTCTCATCATTTTGTGTAGCACTGTCTTCT
>NW_004524700.1:5426569-5432177 GCF_000260255.1 Octodon degus | reverse complement strand
GTGTGTGTGTGTGTGTGTGTGTGTGTGTGTGTGTGTGTGTTAGAATATGGAACTAAGACTAAATTCAAAGAGAGTTATGTTGCAAAATGTATTTGTAAATATAAATTTTATAGAATATAAGTGCATATGTTTTTATATTTCCCTTTCTTTTCCCAGAGTTCTTTAAAATATGGAGTTAACCCAAAAAACTAGATACATACATTTATTTCTTTGTAAATATAAAATTACAGATAACCTTTATTTAATTGTATATATTTTACTATGAATAGCATAAAACTAAAAAGATGAGTAGAAATTTGAATATAACATAACATGTCTTGTAGAGTAAGCAAAAAAAAATATATATATGTACATAAAGCAAATAGATTAAATATTTGAACAAACTAAACAGAACTATTTAGAAACTACTCAACTATGAAACAGCCCTTTGTAAGCCCTCTTAGACCCCATCCCAGTGTCATGCCTTACCTTCCATGAATTTGCCAGTATCATGTATAATCGGTGACCCAAATTTCAGCAGGATGTATTTTTCTATTTATTTTTGAAATACACATAAATTGAAGGGTGTAGATTGTGTTCATTTATTCCTGGATTCTGTTCTTTAACTTTAGGTTTTAAGAAGCACACAGACTGTTGCTTGCAGCAATAGTTCGTTCATTCACTTAGCTATTTTTTTCTTACATTTCACTATACACATAAGTATAATGAGTTTCATTGAATCTACTGATAAGAGACTGGCTGTTTATAGTCTCTTACTAATTACTAAATAATTACTAATGCTGTTACCCATGTTATGAGCAATATTTTACACTTCTCTCTAAGCATATGTATATATTTTATTGGTCATATTCCAAGACTGAAATTTCTTTATCATATGATAGACATGTGAAGCTGAGAAGGCTTTACCTTTCACAAATGTGTAGAACATGTGCAAATTGCTTACTGTTGAAAACCACTAGAAAAGAAAGAAGGAACACGAGGTTTTTAATTAAGCATCCTACTCATTTAACTTGAGAATAGTGGCTCCAGGGTGAATTTCTGTACAAAAAAAGGGAGATTTTGCCATTGCTTAAACTGTCACTTTTCTTAGAATGTTAATTGAAGTATTTTGCTTTGTAACAGCATGCATATGGTAAATTTAGTACACAAAATCCTCTATGAAGGATTGATAAATGATTCTAAGATTTTTAGTAAAGCACAGTTCATGAAAAATACATGCTTTATCAAATAAGATATACAAATTAAAAAATAGCAATGCAAAATTGTGTAAAACATCAAATGCAGCTAGGGAAATGCAAATTTAAACACTGAGATACCATTATGCACCTCATAGAGCAGCCAGAATTCAAAAGAGCAGCAATATCAAATTCCGGTGAAAGTATGAGTAACAGGAGATCTCATTCATTGCTGATGGAAGTGAAAAATAATGGATAGAACAACATCTTTCAGTAGGTGAATAGAAAAATAATCATGGTACTACTGTACAAAGAGATTAAAGATAAGCTGCTAAGCCTTGAAAAAAAAGTAGAGAAACCTTAAAAACATATGCTAAATGGCAAAAGTTGTTTGGGAAGAGCTTCATGCAGTATGGTTGCAATAACAGGACTTTCTGGAAGATGTAAAATAGGAAAAGGATCTATGCTTTCTAGAGGTTCCATGGAAGAGAAGAAAGGACAAATTAACAGGTGAAAAATGGGGGGTTTTAGGGCAATGAAGTTTAATGATACATTAATAGCAAACTCATGTTGCTGACAACACAAAAAATAAACCCTAAGGTAAGATACAGAGTGTAGTTGATGAAATAAATTCATCAGTAATGTTTCATCAGTTGTTAAAATGATGTTAATGCAATATGTGAATAACAGGAGAAATTGCACAGAAGTCAGATTATTAAATTATGTGAGAATTCATGGACTTTTCAGTCAATTTTTCTGCAAACCCAAAACTTCTATGAGCCCCAATTCTATCAAAAAAAATTGTGTACTTGGTATAAAAGTCCCAACACATTTTCTTGTTGTTCATTTGAAAGAGTACCAAAGTACTGTACTAAGTTTTGGGCAAGGAGAAAATAGAAAAATCTTTCTAGTTTTTGTGAGCATAATGTATTTTCCAACAATTCCAATAATCTACTTTAATTGAAGGGATGTTGAATCATTTTATACATTGAATTTCATATGCACATGCATACATGCATACGCATGTAAACATATACCATTTGGGGACTATATAAGGAAGTCAAAGAATAAGATTCTTGTGATGTTTCAACTAATAACAATTACCTTATAGTACTTAACCACTTATATGGGAAAACATATCATGCTATGAAGGTCAAACCCCAAGGCTAATACCATTTCAAATTCCTTCATATGTGTCACTAAACCAGAGCCTCTGTGGCAACCATACTAGGAAGCCAAGTGAGCAACACCTCTGGAGAATAGGCAAGGCTGCTCAATGACCTCTTGCTTTGATATATTTTTGCCTCCTCTTCCAACTCAAGGCAGAAAAAGCCAAATACACTCTCAGGATCAATTGCATAAATGTTGTACTCTTATTTTCTTCAACTTTCTACACCATCAACCAATCAGAGGATATTAAAGCCTCCTAATTGTTGTGTTAGTATAGTGCCTTTGCATCACTCTACTTAAAGTGTCCTCTCATACTTTATTGTTTCCTGTCTCAAGAGTTTGTCCAACTTCTCCTCACATTTTATAGAAAGCAAATTTTTAAAAATTGAACTTTGAAGTGTTTAAGGAAATTAGAAAATTATCGCCCATTATTTTGTACCTTCTAATCATATGTGCTTTGGACCCTTGATATACAATTAAATAAATCAGTTAACTAATCAACAAAATCACTGTAATGAACCTTACATTCAGTGTGCCTCCTCTGTATTTTTATCCATGTGTTCTGAAAAACCAATATTTTTATCGTTCCATTTATCTGTGTATCTAAAATAGTAGTCTTACCTAGATAATCACAGAAAATGAACATTTACTAGTGATCTTTAAATAGAGCAGATTTGTAAAAGCACGAGTTGTGAGCTTTTGAAGACAAAAGAAAACATTTAATGACATCTCACTAAGATGAATAGCTCAGCAGAGGACCTACTGAAATGTGAGGTCCTACAGGACCATTTTAAGGTAGAAAAATTAAAACTGTAAATATGCTATTGGCATTGTTAATGGAGAGATAGTAAAATGGATGATGAGAAAGAGGGAGCATCATCATAGAGATAATCTTAAGTAGACAACAGAGGCCAGAATTTTGTGCAAGAATAGCAGGATTTTCCTTAGCTATCAGCATGGACAATTCATCCAGAGTATCAGAAATATCTGGTGGGAATCTATGAAGGTATGTAGAATGCTCAAAGATTTTTTCAAATTAGATTTCCTTTTCTCAGACAAAAAGGAGACCACAAAGGACTGATGCTGGTTGAGCAGTAGGAACTGGAAATTGGCAGAGTGGAGCTGTTAGAAGGACAGGAGGGTCATTTGGGAAATATGGCAAGAAGTGCACTCTCATGTATGGGTACTAGACTCGTTTTTTTGTTTGTTTCTGTTTTTTGCTTTTCATTGTATTTAGAACAGGGTGTACAGTGTCTCAGTGTGTAGATTGGACTTGTAGTGATCCTCCTGTTTACAGCCTCCCAAGTACTGGGATTATAGATGCTAGCCACCAAGCCCAGTGTCAATTGCCCATGTCCCAGAGGCTTGGCTGGCATGGCAGACCAGGGGATCAAACTCTGGGACCCTGCATCTGCCTAAACAGGCACTTTAATCTGTTGAGCTATTTGGCCAGCCTTAGATTTATGTTTTCTAAAAATAGCATTAAATACCTATTTTTGAATTCGAAGAACTAATGCATTTAAGTCATCAACACTGAGAGATCAAATGCACAGAGAGACACAGGCCAAAACATGTACATCTCTGACCTACAGCTTCTGCAGCAGGAAGCTAGGAAGCCCAGTCAACACCTGACCACTTGCTTTCATGTATTTTACCTCTACTTTGAACTCTGAGAAAGCCAAATATGCTGTCGAGATCAAACACATAAATGCCCTGCTCTATTTTTGTTTTCAATTTCCTGTGTCAACAACCAATCAGATTATACCTAAAGCCTTCTAGATTTTGTATTATACTGCTTTCACATCACTCTGCCTGCCTGGAAATCCCCAAGAAACAATGTCAACTCCCAGGTTACAAATTCTTGAGTGTATAAGTCATGTTTAATTCATTCAGAAGCTCTTAGATTATTTCCACAGTAACTTTTGAACCATGTTGTGTTAACATTGTCTTTCAAAAAAACTATTTGAAATAAATTTACTACTTTATTAGAAAAAAGTCAAGTTGCTTTGTATCTGTTAACCACAAAATGGTGAAGTTAATGATTGCATTAACTTTTTGTTTAATTGTAGTGTTGAAGCAGGCAGTACAATAAGAGGAGAGGTATCACAACAGACATACATAGACTCACGTCTTTGATTTTTTCATATAGAGGTTGAATTACTAGTAAAATGGCTTTTTTCTAGATGCTATAGTTTCATTAAGAGTAAAATAAAGTGAAAATCTGTTATCTCAAAGGACTCATTGAGAAGAATATAGGAAGTATGTATAGTTCCTGGAATATAGCAGCTTTCCAGATTATAATTCTCCCTTGAAGCACAACCTTGCCCTGCCATGCACTATATTGACAGTGTGTTTATATATGCATACATGACCTAAAAATAAGGGATTTTAAAAGCTCTCCTTTCTATATCTAGTAATCTAAAATCCATTGTGTCATTGGAGTAAATCTGATAGGTCAAAAGATGTGGTTTATCTTCCAGATACTCTTTCAAAGAAGAGCAAATTTCCAAAGCGTCCTGACAATTGCAGAAAGAGCCCTCTATTTCATTCAGTGAAGCAGAATGGACACCGGTAGGCCAAATGCTAGGAACTTAATGCTGGCTGAGAAAGATTTCAATAAGGAACTAATTATTAAGAACAAAGTTGAAAACTAGCTTATAAAATTTGCTATTTAGGAGTTGGAAAAACTTGTTAATTGATTCCTAGTTTCAGTTATGTGTTATCTCTTTATATACAGCAGTTATATTTTCAACATCTAAAAATTTCAGTTCAAAAATCCAATTACATTTCTTAATTGGACTGAAAGTAGAAAAGTCTTTAGTTCTCATTTGAGTTCAATGCATAAACTGAATTTAATTCACATCTTTTTAAATTTTAGCTAATCATTGTGGTAATGTGTGTGATAGTTGTTTTTAAAGATGATTTTATGATATAGTTTATTTAGTAAAATTTTTCCATAAATGATCTAGAATATACAATTGTGTTAGCTCTGCACATTCATTTCAGAAGTCCAATTATACCTATTTGTATTCAAAGAAGAAAAATCCTGATTACATTTGTGTTCAGTGTTCAAACTGGATTATAATTCATTCCATATATATTTCTAAGTTTTTCTTAGTCTTTGTGGTAATGTGTGTTATGATTTTAAGATAATATTGATACAGTTTATTTAGTAAAATATTTTAATAAATAATATGGAATATTGGGTCTTGTATTAACACTGCATATTATGATATTTTTAATTTCAAAAACCCAGATTCATT
>NW_004524700.1:5424730-5425735 GCF_000260255.1 Octodon degus | reverse complement strand
AATTTAAAAATAAATAAATAAATAAACAAAAGAAAGGTCCTTAAGTGATTATGATTTTGAGTAGCTATGGTCATCAAGATAGAATCATTTTCATTGAATATTGGTGACTTTATAAGAAGTATAAAGACATGATAAATGCTGAAGAGACTTACCCTGACATGAGTATTATTCAATGTATAATGTACGAAAGCATTACATGATACCTATAATACATATAATATGCATATGTAAGTTAATTTTTTTAAATTTAAAAATAAATGTAAAATCTTTTAAAAACAAAACACAAAAAGCAGAGAAAGCATGATAAAAGGATAGGTACCAGAAGTATTCTCTGTCTCTCGTCATATGGTGCCATGTACCACCTTGGATTCTGCAGGGAAGAATGCCTTCAACAGAGCCAGCGTTGTGCCAGTTAGACTTTCAGCCTATATGAACATGAGCTAAAAATATTTCTATAAAAAACAAGCTGTCTCAGACATTTTATCACAGTATCACACAATGGGCTAATAGAATAAGCATCAGCTTGTGGTGGACAAAGTATAGATACAGAGAAATATAAAATTTCCTTGTTACAAGCCCCAGAAAATAATTTTCTCCATAAATATGAAAATAACATGTTTGACAAATTTGATAATTTTTGCAAATTTTACTGTTATGGTAATTGCTTTCCTCATTGCTGAGTCAAAAAACCCACCACTCAAAGTAAAGGAGTAAAGCATGGTTTCAGCTCAGAGTTTGTAGGGGATTCAGTCCATAAATGGCTGGCTCTGAAGCACGTGGCATCACAGAGGAGGAGCAGTTCATGGGTGGCAAAAGTCAGTGAGGCAGAAAAGTGGCCCAGAAGCAGCAAGTGGCCATGGCAGCCCTCTCTCTGTCCTTCATTCTGCCCAAGCTACCTGCCTTTAGGACAGATAGCACTCATGCCCAAGGAGGATTGTGCCACTATCTATTTTGAGGACTATACCAAATTAGTGATCTGATTTAGTAATTGGACCTCCTTGATCC
>NW_004524700.1:5424192-5424630 GCF_000260255.1 Octodon degus | reverse complement strand
AAGTGGATGCCACTTGAACATATACTCATAAGTGAAATAAATTGGACACACATGTGTAAATATCATATAGTCTCAAAAGAAGAAATACAAATAGAAAGATATGATACAGATAAAAGGAAAGCAGGATCTCAAGGTCTAAGTAATTAATAGAGGGAAAGGAGAGTTGCTGGGAAACATGACAATGTCAAGCCATACAGTTATATGTAGAAGATAAGCAAGACAATGATCCTATGAATATTCAGAAGATTTTTTAATCTAGTAGTTAACTGGAAAGATTCTCACCCTTGAGTAACTATATATACTGATACCTGTGAACTAAGGTACTGCACTGCAGATGGTAATTTGTAATAGTAGTTTCTTGCTTGGAGAGCTGGTCATTCTGGTCTTCTGAATATGGGCTGCTTGTCATGACATGCCAGTTGCTGCTATGATGTCTCT
>NW_004524700.1:5422844-5423524 GCF_000260255.1 Octodon degus | reverse complement strand
GAAGTTGAGAATAAATAATAAATTTCATTTGGTTAGAAATTAGCTCATTAATGTTAGCTGCTTTTCTCTCTGGAGAAACTCAAATGTCTTTTTTTTATTGCTGCATTTAGGGGAAATTCCTGTGTTATAAATTACTAATACTGATTAAATAAAATGTTCAGGATTTAGGAGATTTATCAAAATAAAGGATTAGGAGTCCTATTCAACCCAGCCATTCTCATTCTCCATCTCAGTATCTCTATGGAAAATTTAAAACATCATACCACAGCAATATATGTACACCCATGTTTAGAGCAGCTAAATTTGAAATAACAAAGTCTTGGAAAAAATGCAAATGCTCATCAACTGTGGAATGGAATTTTTTTTTTCAGAGATGGGGATTGAACTCAGGCCCTTGAGCTTGCAGGGAAGCACTTATTCTGTCGAGCCATCTCCCCAGCCCCCAAAATCCCCACTGACTTTTTTTTTTTCAGAACCTGGGATTGAACTCAGGCCCTTGCGCTTGCCAGGCAAGTATTTATTCTACAGAGCCATCTCCCCGGCCTTGGTCTTTCTATGCAATGGAGTTGTGCTAAGCCATAAAGAAGGATAAATTTGCAACATTTATAGGTGAATTGGTGCAACTTGAGGCCATACTCATAAGTGAATTAAATCAAACTAACATGTATAAATATCATATT
>NW_004524700.1:5420078-5422195 GCF_000260255.1 Octodon degus | reverse complement strand
TGAGCCATCTCCCTGGCCCCAAATTAATAGTACTGAAAAGAAAGCAAATTTATATTTACAGGGAAAAGAAGAAAGATGGCTTAAGAGCATCTCAGGAATCAAGACTCCAACATTCACCAGTTTAAATTTGCAAGCAGGAAGTTAAGTATGACTCTCTAGTAATTTCTAGTGAAGCTATTTCAGAGCACACTTATACACATACACATACACATACAGTCATACCTAACTTCCTGACAGCTCAACAATGTTTTTCTACAGAAACTTCACTTCACTTCTTCTTCTTATTTTTTTTTTTGCAAATTAAGATACTTCATTCTTTTGCTTTGAAATATAAGATTTTCATCCATAAGTTTAAAAAAAATGCAAGCAATGTGTAAACCTTTTATTTTAAAAGGAGGTTACTGGGCATTGTGATACACATCTACTGTTCAAGCTCTTGGGAGGCTGAGGCTGGAGGATCACTGCAAATCTGCGGACAATCTGTGCTGCACTGTGATTTTAAAGGGCAGCCTGGAGTGCATAGTAGGACACAAACAAACAAACAGTCCCTCGAATGCCTGTTTAAGAACATCCTCTAGAGAATTGGTTCTTTAGAATTCCTTTCACTATGTTCGTGTGTCCAGACACTAAGAGGCTATTGCAACCATGGCCAAGGGAGCCCAGCTCCTGCTTGAGCAAGTAGCTGACCATGATGAGGAATGCAAAACTTCTGAGGTCAGGGAGGCTTCCATTCAGATTTCAAAGGAAGACCTTGAAGACTAAGCAAGTTTTCCCTGAAATGCTAAGAATTATATGCAAGCACATATAAATATGAAGTTACAGGAATGAAGTCAAAGTTATGTGAATATCTTTGCAAGTCAGAGATATTATGAATTTGGAATGTATCCGAAGAAAAGTTGAGCAAAGAGTAGAACCATCCTAAGAGAGAAGCCATATGGGTTGCAACCAGCATAACCACAGGTCTCAGATGTCAGAAATAGACTTATAGGACTTTATGTTGGCCATGATTGGTTTTAGCTTTTCTTTGCTCCAGTTCCTCCATATTATCCTATTGCACTTTTTTAGAATTTTGGAGCTCTGCTGGTGCTTCCTGAAAATTATGTAAGATTTGTATTTGTTTGTTTGTTTATATTCCTACTGTGATTTAGCTTAGAGTTGTCTTACTTTGCACAAGAGATTTGGATTTGGATTTATGAAAAATGTTTGAATTATAGAGACTTTAGGGAAGGTTTTGTTCCATTTCCAGCTTTATGTGGAATGACTATATTATCAGTACAATATGAATTTTCTATTGTTTATATTTAGAGATTAAATATCATTTAAGGACATTTGTTTGTGTGGGAAGTTGAAAAAGAATAGACCATGACCCATTAATCCTGATACATCAACTTATTTGCAATAAGAAAAACCCAGCAGATTATTAAAGCACATTCCTTGATGTGTCCAAGTAGGTCACTGTCCCAGTAACTCTTCTCTCATTGCTGAGACAAATACCTGACACTCAAAATGAAGGAAGGAAATATTCATTTAGCTCAGTGTTACTGGAAGTTTCAGTCTGTGCTCAGCTGGCTCCAAGCAGAGCAGTACATGGCAGAGAGCAACATTTTATGGAAGTGGCACACAGCAGAGAGCAAAGGGAGTGGCAGCAGCTCTGGCAGAGCTAGCCAACTTCTCTCCCCTCCTTACTATGTACACCAAATTACTTGCCCCAGGGCAGATTCAGCATTCACACACACAATAATCTATCACAAACTCCAGAAGTTGCCCTCTGACTGCAGGAGGCTTTGGGGGACAACTATACACAAACCGTAACAGTCACATAGGTGTGGCATTAGTACTATGAGTAGCCGCCTTGCCAGTTTGCCTCTGACACCATCCTCTTGCTGTTTCCTTCCCTTGATGGTATAAGCAGCTTTTCTTTGCTATGCTGTTTCACCCTGAGGTTTCTGCCATGGCTGTAGCCATGAGATTGCTAAGCATGTACCGAATCTCCTGAAATTACGAACCACAGCTTTTCCTCCTTTTAAGTCATGGATGTCTGATATTGTGACTCGGAGATGGGAAAGTTTACTAACACATATATTTATTCTTGCTAGAAATTTTATCTGCCTTTAGGC
>NW_004524700.1:5404235-5412368 GCF_000260255.1 Octodon degus | reverse complement strand
CTCTTGTTGCATAGGTCCTGCTTTACCTTGGTGTTAACCATCCAGAAAGAAAGTATATAAACGAAATATAAGAAGGAAAGCCATGCTGTTATATTGAGCTGTGGGGGACTCAGGTCATCAATTTGTGACATTGCCAGTGAAGTGGAAGACCCAATACTATTGTGGGCTGCTGGACTCTTTTGGAATGTTTTGCTGAGTTTACGCACCTATAATATTCAAATAACTGACCTTAACATAAAAAAGGTATACAGATGAATGTCCATTTTGTATCTGTGTATTCAGAGTGGTTGGGATAGATATATAGTTACATTCTCTTAATGAATAGAATGATTTTTTTAATGGTGTTTGTAAATGGGATATCAGGTCTGCATCTTGTGCAGCAGTTAACCACTAAAAGAATGTATGCAGTGTATTAATTATGGAATCTGTCGTACCAATTTGATTTGAAACTGTCTCATTGCTATTTGTTTATCAATAAAATTATGGAAAAAAGAAAACATTTTTAAAAAAATATAAATAATAAATGCAGAAAAGTATTCAATATTTTGAATGCTTATTTTATTCCTTGGGAAAATTTAAAGTACATAAAATGAAAATATAAATCCTAACGAACCAAGATAGTTTTGCTAGACTACTACCTGGAGGAAGAAATATCTAGCTTTATTTCACAAATAACACTTCTGTAATTCAACTTTTGATAAAGATTAAATATCAGATTTTAAGAGCTGAGAAAAATTTACATAATAATTCTGTTGCCCTAATGGCATTATTTTTTCATTCAGGCCATTTATTTTACCCAATTCATATCAAGTCCCCATTATATCTGCACTTATTGTTTAGGAATTGACAATGAGTAAATACAGAATAGCATTCCTGTTGTCCTGCTACCTTTTAGTGGGAGGAAATAAATAAAGATAATTATACCAGCAGATGTACTAGTGCAGGAATGTACTATCAGCCTGCTAATCCTGCCTTACATTACCACCAAAATCATCTACAACAAATAATATGTTTCTTTTTTTTTCTTTCTGTCTTTTTTCTCTTTTTGGTGGAACAGGGGATGTTTCTTACAAGTCAGTCTTTTATCTCAATGAATCTGTATCCATGAGTTCAATTGACCTTGAAAGAAAATATTGCTCTAGGTATTACAAGTGATATTAAATACAAGAATGGACATATGTATGTGGCATGCAAACATTATAACATTTTATACAAGGGCTTTGAGCATCTATAGATTTTGGTAGCTAGATTCTTCAATGAAATCCCTTGTACATAGTGAGGAGGATGGCCATATACTATTACAGTACCAGAGAGGGAGAGGGAGAGAGAGAGAGAGAGAGAGAGAGAGAGAGAGAGAGAGAGAGAGAGAGAGAGGAGTCCTGTGGTGGTATTCAGGGTCTCAACAGGACTGCATGATGAGCTCTCTGGGAGAGAGTCATTTAAGGACTGAAATAACATCCAAAGTTTGTCATAGGGAGATTTGATTCTATTTCCAAGTTGCACAGCCAGCTTATGTGAATATATTTCCCCAATATAATTTCTCTGAATTTCCAAGTGTATTTATTATTTTTCTCCAAGTTAGTGAAGATGTGAGATATCAGACTTGTGGTAATGTATCATCATAGCATCTTTGATATTGACATGAAAATAAAAACTCTTCAAAAGTTGAGTCATACATCATAGTTTTTCCTATAATCATATTAAAATCCAAACTCTTTCCTCTTGTTGTTTGGCTCCTCATCAGATGTACATCATTTTTTAGATGGCTAAGCTCCTGACACGTGACCCATACCAAACCACAAGGCACCTGATCATCCTGTTTCTCTAATTCCGTTTCTTCTCCCTTGTCTAGTAGATCTAGGCTATGGCCCCAAACGTTTTTGGAAATCTGATTTTTTTCCATTATATTGAAGACAAAATGTAGTCATTTTATATTTCCCCAATCAGATAAAAATAAATGGAGGGAAGTAGTCACCCCATGGGTATTATGTGGAAGTTTTAGACATATTGAGAAAAAATAAAAATGTAGACATTTACTGACATATTCAAGTTTCACTTTTCATTACAACAGGTGGAAAACTAAACTAGTCCCAACCATGTGCATTCGTGTAAATATACAATAAGGAGTAAATATAATTATATATGTGTGACTTTAAAAAAATTGAGTTTTTAAATAACAGTGACAGTGCTAAACTTTTCTTAAATTTTATTTGGGATAGCTAAATGCTTTTTTCCCTTTTAGTTTTGTGTAGATTGTAATCATGTTTATTGTTTTGCAAATATTTAACCATTTCTGCATTCCTTTCCTTGGATCAACCCCACTTGATCATGCTGAAGTCTCTGTATGTGCTTTTGAAGTTGGCTTGCTAGTATTTTGTGAAAGATATTCCTCTAAGTTTGTGAAGGAAAGTGGCATGTGTTTTGTTTGTTTCCATATCTTTATCCGATTCTTGTGCCAGTGACCAAATGACCTCTCAGAATGTGTTTGGAATAATTCCTTTCTCTTCTGTCTTTTACATTTATGGATACTATGGTGGAAGTTTGAAATATTTGGTTGAATTTAGCAGTGAAGCCATTGGTGCTGGATTTTTCTTCAATGGGAAGATTTTTATTACTGCTGCAGTCCCTCACTTATCAATAGTCCAGCCATCTTTTGTTATATTTTTATTATACATTCTTGTTCTGGTTAATGTGTTTAGAAATTTGTTCCTTTCATGTTATCATATTTGTTTGCATGAACTTTCTCATAACAAGCCCTATCTTTTGTATTATTGAGGTGTCCAGCTTTAATGTCTCCATTGCTAGGTTTTAGTTGAGTACTTTTCTTTTCTCAGTCTAGTCAAGAGTTTGTCGACCTTTATCTTATCAGAAACAGATTTTAAATCCATCGATCTTTTAATTTTAATGTTTATTATTTACTTCTTTCTGTCTTGATCTTTATTATTTCTTTCCTCCTACCAAGTGGGGTTAAGTTTTTCTTGTTTCTTGATGTATAGTGAGAGCTCTATCTAAGATATTTCTGTTTACTTAATGTGAGAAATCATTGCAAAAAAAAATTCCCCTTAATATTCCCTTTGCTATATCCCATATGTCATGCTGTGTCTGTTTTTTCATTTGATTCTAGAAATGTTTTATTCTATTTATGACTTGAGTCTAGATGATAATCTAGTCTTCCATAAACCTCATGTGGCCATAGGGGAGGCTTTTTGGGGGTGGCTGGATTTAATGTATATGTTGGTGGTCTTAAGAGCCTGAAACTGGGACAAGGAATGTGTGATTACTAGGTTGGTTCACTGATTGGTTTGGCATGGGTCTGAGTATGGATGGTGGAAGGTTCTACCCTGGGTTTAGGTTTTAGCATTCAGGAGGTGAGTAGTCTGGAAAGGATTATCAGGAAGCAGGCTGCTGCTTTCCTACTTTACTGACAGCTACCTTTGCTACCTTCTGCCTGCTTTTCAAAAAACATTTCCCATCTTCAATGTCCCCCTGCCATGCCACCCTGCTTTGGAGCAAGACAACTGCATACTGAAACTTCTATAAACAGTGAACCAAGTTAACCTTTCTTCTTTTAACATTGTGTGTCAGGTATTTTATCTCAGCAATAAGAAAAGTAAAAGACTGCTTCTTTTTGTTGTTCTTGGTCCACTGTTTCTTCAAAAGTAAGTTGTATAGTTTCCATATATTTACAAAACACTTATTATTTTGTTGCTGTTGGCTTGTTTTATTATATTTTTGTCAAAAAAGATAATATGAGGTCCAATGAGAAATCTTAGCAGACTAAGCACATACTTAGGCAAGCACAGGGACAGAGTTTCAATCCCCAGCACCACATGCTGCACTAGCATCGCCCCTGGGCATGCTGAGCTGGCTACCCAGACTGCTCATGGTGGTGCACCCTGTGATTCCAGTGCTGGGGAGGCTAAAAATAAGAGTATCACTACAAGTCTAAGCTTCACAGTGAGACCCTGTACCAAATACATTTTTAAAAAAGACAATATGATTTCACTTGAGATTGTTTTATGGTCTATCATATGATGTATCCCTGAAAATTTTTAATGTGGAAATGAGAAAATTGTATATTGAGCACCTGTTAGATAAAATATTCTAAGAATGTGTTAGGTTGGCTTGTTTTATGGTTGTTTGATTTTGGTGTTCTGCTATTCTTTTTGGAAAATATGGCCATTGTTGAAAGTAGAGTTTTAGAGCCCTCCACTATCATTCTATTATTTTATTCTCTCTCTCTCTCTCTCTCTCTCTCTCTCTCTCTCTCTCTCTCTCTCTCTCTCTGCATCCTACTGATTCTAGTCCTATTGATTCTTGCTTTATATATCATTTTGCTGATATTAGATGTATATGTACTTAGGATTATTGTATACCCTTGTTGAATTTACCTTTTGTCATTAGATACGGACTTTTTTCTACTGATTTTGATTTAAACTCTGTATCATATTATTAGAGACTCTCATGTTTTCTTTTGGCTTCTATTTACATGGAATATCTTATTATATCCCTCCACTTCCAGTCCATGTATGTTCTTGAAAGCAAAGTAAGTTTAAATAACATGGCTAGGTCTTGATTTTATACATTTATCAATTCTATGTCTTTTAATTAAAAAGCTTAATCCATTTACATTTAAGGTACTTTTTGGTAGGTTAAGTGTTAATTATAGCCTTTCTGCAACTTGGTATCTTGTTTTTTAGTACTTTTGTAGATTTTTTAAAAAGTTCTTTCATTCCTTTTCACTTTCTGTCATCATCTTCCTTGTGGGCCAAATAAATTACTCTAGTAGTGGGTTTTGATTACTTTCTTACTATTCTTATTTGTTTTTCTTTATATTCTGTGGTAACCAGGAAGCTTAAATAAATATTTAAAGATTATAACAAGCTGCCTTAAAATGTTAGAAAGTTTACATGATCATAAGAATAATAACAATAGGGCTGGGGAGACAGCTCAGTAGAATAAGTGCCTGCCTGGCAAATGCAAGGTCCTGAGTTCAATCCCTAGTACCACAAACTGAAAGAGAGAGAGAGAGAGAGAGAGAGAGAGAGAGAGAGAGAGAGAGAGAGAGAGAGAGAGACAGAGACAGAGACAGAGACAGAGACAGAGAACATAAGAAAACTCTCCATTTGAGCACCATTTCTCCACATATTTTTAACTTTATGCATCTCTTTTTAAGTATTTCCATATTGTTTATTGCTTGACACATAAACTTACTTATATATAGTTAAGTGTTTTATTTTTTAGCCTTCATATGAAAATATAAGTGGCTTACACATCATGCTTACAATGTTAAGGCATTATAAATTTGATTTGATAATTAGGTTTCATATTTTCCTATATTTTCATAAGTTTTATATTTTATAAGTTTTACATTTTCCTATATTTCCTTTTTATTTCATTATTGTTTCTTCAAGTTTGAAAAACTTCTTCAGTATTTTTTGTAGATACATCTAATGGAGATATGTTTTGTTTCTAGAAAAGTCCTTCCTTCGATTCATTTCTTCAAATCCTTTCTTCATTTATAAAGAATAGTTTGGGGGATTTTGGCTACAGTGCTCTATATTATTGTGGATGTTTATTTGATTGATTGATTGATTTGAATTGTTAAAATCTCATTTCATTCTTTTTTTGGCTTGAATGGTCTCTACTGAGAAGTTGACTGTCAAAATTTGGATAAACCCTAGGTTCTAATTGTTTTTTGTCTTCGAGGCTCAGAAACCTTCTCTAAGCCTCTTTCTAGAGTCAAGGTAGCCTCAGATCCCTCCCCCATAGGTGCTGGCCCTTTGTCAAATATTACTGGGGGTTTCTTGGATGTAGGCAGGGTCACGATGGAGGGTCCAACTCCAGGCATCATTGTTACACCTCAGTTTTCCAATAGCACGAAACTATCTCATACTCTCAGTCTATAACCAGTCAAGACTAGGAGAACTCTGGGTTAGAGCTAAAGGTTGAGACTTTGGCCTGCTTATTTCTGATGTGGACTTGTGGTCCACCAGCTAAAATAGGTGCTCAACAGAATGATGCCACATGTCTTGCCTGGCACTAGACCTGTTCCAGAAGCTCTGGCCATAAACAGGCCTAGGGATATAAAATTGTTAGGATCTTATCAGTGTTTCATTACACCAGGACCATGTTCCAGTGCAAAGTGTTTGCTTATTGTGCTGTTCTACTCCCAGAAAATGGAGGTTTTTGCTATTAATGCTGTTAAGATAGAGGTTGAATGGTGTGGGTGATGCCTAGGGAATCATTTCTGAATCTTACAGACATAAAGACACAATTTTCAGGGGCACATCGAGGTTCATGCCACAGCTGGTGACAATGCATAGCCAGACATACATCTATCCAGAAGGGGCACACATTTTTGTGTACTGGCATGCAATTCTAGAGTTTTGCATATGAGCACTGAGCTATGCTCTTCAAGGTGGAGGAATGGGTAATCAAGATATATTTTCATCCACTGAGACTGTTGCTATGTTACCATCCTGAGTTTCAAAGCTCAGGACCCTTCATAGTGGTGGGAGAGTATGTTTTTCCAGTTCTTCAGTGAAACTGGAATGGGTATGATCACAACTTGAGTCTGTTTCTCAGATAATAGTTCTTTTCCGGAGTCAAGAGCTGGTCAAGTGACTCTGTTAGCAAAGTTTAGCCTTCCATCGAGATGCCAGGCACTTGGCTGTGAGATAAGGCCATTTTCTTTACTGACTTTCATGCCATATTCTAAGAGATGGAGTCTTACTACCTACTGTGCTGAAAAACTTTGGAAGATGGGTTGTGGAGGTAGTGTCCTTTCCAGTTGCCCAAAGTCAGCACCAGGAATTTAGTCCCAGGTATTGGCCTCATAGCAGAAGTTTTAAGGCTGTGTCTAGTACTGGCTTGCATCACAGTGGGCCTGACCATGATTCAAAAACTTGAATTTCATATTCTCTCCCTATCCCAAGCAAGTGATGTCTGTCCCAAGCTGGGATGTTTGGAGGTTGGGTATGGCTAACATGGATAAGTGTTTCTTTTTGTTTTACTAAAAATAAGGACTGTCATCATTCATTTGCTTTCCTTGGCTATTAGGACAGTCATTTGATGATGCTGTATCTGTCCAACTTGGTGTGTTTATGGGAAGTAATAACTGGATGCTGTTGGCTTCAGTTTTAATTAGCTGACCAATAAAACAGTTTGTAAATGATCCCAACCTTTAGAATAGTGCTTATTAAATCTTATAAAAAAGAGCTCATAACATTTTTTAAAAGAAATTTGCTGGCTATGTCAGGACAACGTATGTAGATTGGTCTTATAGAAAATGCACACAAATAAAAACCACTTTTTTCTGTATTCTGTATTCTTTCTTCTGTATTCTTTTCTTCTCTATTCTTCAGAAATTTTTTAAACATTTTAAAGAAAAGTATGTTTTTCTGGTTGATACAATTTATTATATATTTAGTCAACTATTTTGTAGGCTCTTTATGAGGCACAAAAATAAGGTTAGTTTCTTTTTTAATGAAATGTTTGACCCAGGGAGCTTTATGTACTCCACAGAGAAATTAATTTTATTCATGTAAGCCTGTATCTCTGTTTAAATGTTTTTGCTAGATGTTACTTGGAAAAAGTTAGAATCAGAAAATTATAATCCTCCGAAGAAATAGCAACATTTATTTTCTATTTAACAGAAGAATATTTTCATGCATTTTAAAGTGTTCAACCCAATGTTACTATTAGAATATTCTGAAAAAGTCATTTACAGATATGGATCACTTATTCTGACTCAAATTATCAGTTGTTGTATGAACTAGAACCTATAAACCAAAGGACTTCTTGGAATTTTATTTTGAGGTATTCAAGTATAACTGGAAAGCACTTGTCCATATCAGGTAATTTAAAGTTGGCCTTTTTCTCTGTAATTCCTGATACATCTTTCAGAGCCTGAGGGATGTCAGAATTTATAGGACACCTTGTTAACTTAGAATAATTCAAGTATCTTTCCATTTTTGTCCAAAGAGCAGGAAAAGCATACCTAGGCAGAGTCTAAAGTCAACTAAATTGTAAGAAAAATATTTACCCACAGAGGGAATATGCTATTTTAAAATTCAGTAGTAGGAATTGTTTTTATGCAGCACAAACACAATATAAACAATGAGAATACAT
>NW_004524700.1:5402288-5404135 GCF_000260255.1 Octodon degus | reverse complement strand
GCTAAAAACACCATGATTCTGTTTTTACCCAGTACTAGGGGATAATAGTGAAAAAAAATCAATGTGTCACAGAATAATGTTCCCTCTGAAGTTTCACTTCTGGTGAAGAATCTGTTTCATGCCTTTCTCTGAGCTTTTGGTGTTGCTGTAACACTTGACATCCCTTGAGTTACAATAAAGCACTCCCATCTCTGTCTCTGTCAGCAGGAGTCATTTGCCTACTGTGTTTCACATCTTTTTCTGTATGAGAATGTGTCTCTTAGCTTATTGGATGAGGGGCTCAACATATTCAAGGATGGCCTCATACTAATGATTTACATCTGCAATAACTTTATCTCCAAATAAGGTCACATCATGAGATAATCGGAGTTACAACTTTAACACATATTTTTGGGGTGGAGGAAAAGCTTATGATTCTGTCTTTAACAGAAAAGAAAGTTTATGATCATCATCAGAGAAGCTTAGGATTTCACTGTTGCTGAGGATGTTATGGTACATCTTGGGGGCAGCTCTGGTTCTTAGTTTGAGCATCGCTTCCTGGGTCCAGTGCAGATCTTTCAGCCTGCTAGCGCAGATCCTTCATCCTACTGACATAGACTTTCTACATTCCACCACTGACCTTTACGCATTCCCAGGGAAGATTTCTGAAACAGGCCTGCATGGGACATTAGAGTGTGCTTTTGGCCTCCAGTTGGCCTCATGTGGAGCATTGTTATGAGCTCTAGATCTTCAGCTGGACTCATACAGAACATTGCCCTGGGATCCAGGACCTCAGATGGATTCTTTGCTCTTTAGTGTGACAACAGATTTCTTGAACTTTTTGTTTGAATTTTGGGGGAATATTATAAAATAATTCCATGAATTTTCTGTACTGTATTGTTTCCTTTATAAAATCCAAACTACAACATTTGACATGTCAAGTGTTCTTCAGAACTTTGAGTTTAGTGAAAATTTTTTCAAAGAGCAGCTACCCTGCACTGGTGGGACTGACTACAGGTCCCAGGTCAGGCACAGTGTGGGGGAGACCTTCTTTCACCACTTTGGAAAGCCCCCCACCCCTCTGCAGCAACTCCCCCACCCTGCCCGCTGCTTAGGAATTTCTGCCGCGTTCAGGGAACCCCCAGACCCAGTCCTAGCCCAGGCCCAGTGAGTGTGTGTAGGACAGCTTCTGGCTACCCTGCACTGGCAGGACAAACTGCGGGTCCCAGCCCAGGGGCAGCGTGGGTAAGACCGACTTCCACCCTTTTGGGACGCCCCCCCACCCCTCCGCAGCACCTCCGGCACCCCGCCTACCAAGTAGGAATTTCTGCCGCGTTCGGGGAACCCCTAGACCCGATCCTAGCCCAGGTCCGGTGAGTGTGTGGGAGAGCTGGCGCTCCCCCTACTCTACCTTGTCCCCTCCAGGCTCAGTTAGGCCTGGCTTACAAGCCTGGGGTGTAACACTGCAGCTACAATCCCTGCAGAGAGTGTTGAGGATAGAAACACCCAGCTAGTCCAGGAGCAGAACATCTTGTCACAGGGGCACAACAGGTTCACCCTTAAGGGCAGCAGCAGGAAGGACATGAGCAGAGCAGCCAGACCCAAGACAGGCACAGCTGGCTAAATCCAAACTTTGTAGAGCTGCGCTCGAACTTCAGTACGTGCTAAGGTTATAAATACAACGAAGATCTACAACAAAGGTCAGAAGACAGTGCTACACAAAATGACGAGAAGGAACAAAATGCAACCTCAGAACCCAAAGCCACCCAGAAAAAGTGCAGAGGACACTAACACAGAACAAATTGGGAATCACACAGCTGAAAGCAATGAATCAACGGCTTCTGAAATAAAGAAACAGCTGCAGAAAG
>NW_004524700.1:5394217-5399647 GCF_000260255.1 Octodon degus | reverse complement strand
TATATATATTGCTATATGAGACCAATTCTTAATTATTTATTAAACAAGAGAGATTCTACCCACTGTAGATACAACCTTCACTTCTCCTGAAATAAAAGGAAACATCTTTAAAGCATTGTTTTTTTTTAAGGCAACCTGTCACTGAGCTCATGGTTTCAATGATCAATTACCATAATAGGTAGGTTACAGGATTCTTATCATCCAGTAAGCACTCTAAGTGAAGACCTTTCTTTGATTAAGATAAACCTCTGCCAAATAGTAAAACAAAAAGAAGTATTGTTATTTAATTCCAGTTACATATTTTACTCTATTTTTTGTGTTTAATTTCTTCAGTTATAAATAAGATAACTGGAATAATTTCTTTCTTTTTGCTTCATAACTTAGTATTCAGTGTAGTAGGACGCATGTAGGAGTAAAAACAGCACTTGCTATATATGAAAGGAAAGACAAGTAGTTTGGCAGTATGCTACATGGAAGAAACATATGTTGCAGAGGCACATACTGACAAGGCATTGCATGCTGAACCTCTTGGGGACTCACGATATACCTTATTATATTTAAAGAGTGTAGTGGATTTCTAACTGGTGGTCAACTTATCACACCAAAGCTAACTTATCTAGCATGGTGCTGGGTGCAGGAGGCCTACCTGAGGATTGTTGCCAGAGCATAAAGGCAGAACAGAAGAACCTGCTGGAACGCTGTTGGGGATGCTGTTTGGAGAAGTTGTAGTTGCTGAAAGCAACTAGCTATCTTGGGCTGTTCTGCTGGAGGACCTCGTCATGCTGGCTTTCCTGATGAACTTAGGGGAACTCTGGTCTTCACCTTGAGCATTGCTTCCTGGATCCAGAGGGAAGATGGTGCACTGCTCAGCCTCATGGAGAGATTGGCTTTCATGATGGGAACTCAGGTTTCCTCGTTGCTGGAGAAGCTCAGGACCTCACTTGTTGCTGAGGATGGCTGTGGTACTTTGGGGGAGCTCTGATGCTTAGCTTGAGTGTTGCCTCCCAGTTCCATTTCAGATTCCTCAGCCTGCTAGCACAGATCCTTCTTCCCACTTGCATAGTCTTCCTAGTTTCCACCATAGACCCTTTAGGGTCTTTGCAGCACAGATCCATGAAGTGAGCCTGCATGACACTTTGTTGGGGACTTCAGGACTCCAGTTGGACTTGTGGGAGGCGCTGTTGTAAGCTCTAGGCCCTTAGCTGGATTCTTTAGTATTTAATATTTTGACAGGTTTCCTGCATTTGTTCTATATAATTCTTTGGGTAATTGTCCCCAGAATGGTATGAAATGGAAGTGAAGAAGGAAGAGTTTGTTTCTGTATTCAGAGAAGTTCCAGTCTTTCCCATCAACTTGAATATCATCTCTTGGCTTCCAACACATACCCTTGAGGTTCTTCATATGGACTCACAGGGAACACTATGTTGAACTCCAGGTCTTTCATTGGATCCTTTGGAACTCCATGTTCAGACAGATCTTTTGGATTTTTCAACATCTGTCTTTGTAATGCAATCTTTCAAATTCTTAATTTTATTTATTTGTTTATTTCTACAGGGTCTCACTATGCAGTTTAGACTCTTGTAGTGATCCTTCTCTTTTCAGCCTCACCAGTGCTGCCATTACAGGCTTGTGCCCCCAGGCCCAGACTCCTTTGGCTGAGCACCTGGGGAGTACAGCATGTGGTACTAGGGATTGACCCCTAGTCCCTGCACTTGCCTAAGCAGGCACTTAGCCCACTGAGCTTTCTCACTGGCCCTTAATCTCATACATTCTTGTGGGTTTTTGTTTGTATGTTTGTTTTGATTTAGTCTTCCTATGTAGTGCAAACTTTCCTAAATTCACTCTGTGGACTAGCAAATTCTTATATCTTTGTACATCTTGCATTAAATCTGTTTCTTTAATAAGAAGAAACAGATATTAGTGACTGATACAGTTAGTATGCTATTATTAGAATTTGGATTAGTATAATCAAGGAGTAGCCACAGATTTAGTCTCTTCAAAAGAGAGTATAAAGAATTATTAGTCATTAACTACTATAGGGAGCTTTGATCCACAGTATCTTAGTGTTTTCTAGCCAGCTTGAAAAATCTTCAAAATATAGCTCATCTTATTTTATGTATTTGACTTAATTCTCTCTCAATACCTGATTAGACTAAGGATTGCCAATTAACCTGGAAGCAGACTTTGTATTTATTATGTGTTAGATAGAGTACAACCATTGTTAATTCCCTACTCTTGTTTTGAAATTCTGTAACATTTTTATTGTTCAATTACTTCGTTTTTATTGTTGTTCTTCTTCTTTGTTTTTGTTTTCTCTTTAAAATAAAAAAAGAAATAAAAGTTCACTATGTGAGTCATCTATTCTATGAATGGGGCTAGCTGTCCCTTGTGTCTTTGATGGTACTTCAGAACCCTCATGTCCATTTTATCACTTGCTGCAGCTTATGCAGTAACGCTACACAGCTAGTGTTATCACACTCATTGGTACCTAAGGTTCACACATTTCCTAAGTATGTGGGAAAGAGTGAAAGATACAAAGTCTTCTTCAACTCTCAGGCCTGAGATTTTTTCATGTGCCAAATATTTGTATCTTACTGTACACACAAGACGGGCTAAAGTGTCACTGTCTCCATGTTTCTTCAGATTGAGCTTTCTTTATCAAAGAGACTTTTGTCCAGTACTGTAGATGCATTTGTGTTCTCCTGATTTTTATCTCTCAGAAATAGTCATCATGAGTCTGGCTTGGTGGCACTCATGTGTCATCAGAACCCAGAAGTCTGAGGCGGGAAAACTGTGACAAGTTCAGTTAAGGTCAACCAGAACTCATCGTGGGCTAAAGGGAATCCTGGAATACATAGCAAGAAACAGATAAACAAAACATAATCATTGGAATTTAAATAAAAATTAATACTATGTCTACTGATCTTGGTTTAAGGTACATAAACAGGAATGTTGTTAGTGATTTATTAACCTCTATCTTATTTTAACTGGGGGTTAAGTTTTATTCATTCATTACATTTACTGAGCTCCTGTTTATGGCTTAAAATTGCCTTTAGGGCATTATTGACTTATGTAGAACTGCTGTTAGGAAGAGAAATGGTTATAATACTTAAAAGTTTTTTTTCTTCCTTCCTGAAGATAAGAAATAACTACTCAAAGAAAAGTTTGATCTGTGTAAGTTGTTAATCTACATCTGAAATAAATATTCACCTGGAACATGTACTAGCCTTCTAAGCTACTTTTTAGATTTCATCTTCTCTTCTTCTTTTTCTAATCATCAACATCAATATTTATGCGTGAAGTCAAGAATTTTCGCACAGATAACCTATTGTATTATTTAGCCAAATTTCATAATTTATACCAGAGGTATATTTTTATTTTATTTTTTGCATTGAAATTCTATAGGATTTGGCAAGAGGATAATTTTGTGGACCCATCACACAGAAACCTGAAAAATTCACTGCCATGCGACTCCCTATTCATCTAATCATTTTCTCTGATCTATATATCTTTCCCACCTCCATGTGAAGCTTGAATGTTACTGCCATTTTCACTCTCTTAGTAATTTACTCATCCATGAGAAGATATACCTGACACTCAATTTTTTTTTTGTTCTTTGTTTTGTTTTTTATTTGAGGGAAGGGTTTACAAGGTGCTCAGGGTCTCACTACTAGATAGGACTCATAGTGATCTTCCTGATTACAGCCTCACAGGAGCTGGGATTACAGATGTGTGCCACTACGCGCAGTCTCATTTGCTGTCTCAGCACTCCCCAGGGATACGGCTGGTATGGTAGGCCCAGGGGTTGAACTCCCAGCCCCTGAGACTTCTTGAAATCCCTTTAATCCACTGAGCTATTTGGCTAGCCCTTGACACCCAAATTTAAAGTAGAAAGGCTTATTATATTTATAGTTTGTAGAAGTTTCACTTCATAGTTGGCTGGCTTCAAGGCAAAGTGGCATGGGAGAGGGGCATCAGTGTGGAGAAAACATTCATGGTAGGAAGAAGGCAGGAAAGCTGTGAAATCTGAGGAAGCAGTACAGAATGCCAGCAGCCCTCTTTCTGTCCTTCAATCACCTTCTATCCAGATGGCATGTCCTCAGGGCAGATAGCACTCATACTTTTCCCATTATCTACACCAAGAACTAGCCAAATCAATTAGTGGACTAACTTAGTAGTCACATAACCTTTATCTCAGAATCACATACTCTAGATCCAGTCACCTCTGAAAAGCCCCATCTGTGATGACATGAGGCTCTAGAAGGACACCTAGACAGACGCCATAATGAGATCTATCGATTTTCCTTTTGGTGAATATCATATCATTGAAATTGTGCAGAGCATGCCTTTTCTAGTTGTTTCTTTCACTTAACAATATATATTTAATTTTTTCTATAACTTCTTGTGTTTCATTACTAAATAATAAAATGCTGACATGGATATATCATCTTATTTATTGTTTTTACTCTTTCCTATTTCATTTGGTCATTTTTATCTTTTAGATTCCCTAATGAGTGATCTGTTAGAATTTCGTTCCTAATATTTCTGTCAGATATTAATCCTTTTGCCTTTGTCTCTGAATTTTCTGAATGTCATAACTTCACTTGTAACAATGTTTTTCAGTATACCATTAATTTCCTTCAATTAAAATTTTAATCCACAATATATTTTCATTTTCATGAATTATTTCAGGTTTCCAACGACTTCCATCTCTCTAGGAATCTGCATTCCATATTAATTAATGATCATTCTTCATCTTTATTGCTTAAATACTTGCTAAATTTGTCTTGCCTTAAATCCTCTTGTCTTTGCTAACCCATTCTTGACAGATTTGTTTCTTTAAGATAATGTTTTTGGGCCTGTCAGATAGCACGGCTGGTTAAAGCACCTGCTTAGGCAGATGAAGGGACCAGAATTCAATCCCTGGTGTGCCATACTGTCCCCCACCCTGGGGCACGGTGAGACAGTGATTGAGACTGGGCACACTGTAGTACTCCCATAATCCCAGTGCTTGTGTGGTTGAAAACAAGAAGGTCACTACGATTCCAATCTGTGTAGTGAGACCCTGTAGACCCTGTATTTTTTAAATATACTAAATACATTTTAAAAAGATGATGTTCTTTTTTCGAACATCATCAAAACTTGACCAAGTAATATTCTTATCATTCTTGAACTTTTTTCCATTATTTTTAAATAACATTTATAATCTTTGCTATAATTTCTTAGACTCTGGATGATTGACTAGGCCTTGCATCCCTTACCAGTCTTACCTTGCATTCTCCTCCTCACTCTTTTCTTGCTTGCTCCGGGCCTCTTGGATCTTTGAATACTCTTTCATTTTCTAACATTTTTATGTCTTATTTGATTTTTCCTCTACCTGCCTAATGTTGGTTTCCCAGTTGTAGCCTGGGTAATCCTAACTCATCTTCT
>NW_004524700.1:5385354-5394117 GCF_000260255.1 Octodon degus | reverse complement strand
ATTATTGTTGAAGGTGTAGATTTCCTAGAGCATGCTTCATTCCTTATAGATGAATTTTTTTCTCTTTACCAACAAATATAAATGTCCTTGACATGAATGCATACACTGGAAGGGAATGTTGATTATTTGAAGGCCTTATAAGAGCATTTAAGAAGTGGTGTGAATAGAATATGGTCTGAGAAATGCAGAAACAGTTTCATCATCCATCATAATAATGTGCTATGCTGCACATGTCTTATGACATGGGAATTTCTGTCAAATGAAAGCCTTCTGTGTTTCCTCATTTATTTTACCCAGCAGATCTGGCACTACAGGACTTCTCATTGTTCCAAAAAGTTAAAATGAGCACAAAAAGTAAATGCTTTGAGTTGGTTCAGGTCACTGGGGCAACCAGGGCAACATAACCAAAGTTAATCATGAAAGAGGACATTCAGAACTGCTTCAGCAAGCTGTGAGTACAATGTGAATTTTTTTTTCCCCACAGAACCAGGGATTGAACTTAGGCCCTTGTTCTTGCCAGGGAAGCATTTATTCCACTGAGCCATCTCTCTGGCCCCATAGTGGGAATATTTTCAGAGGGACTGTGAATTTAACTATGCTAAACTTTTTTAAAAATTTAAGGGGCTAGGGAGATGGTTCAGGGGAATAAGCGCTTCCCTGACAAGTGCAAGGGCCTGGATTCAATTCCCAGTTCCAAAAAACAAAAAAAACCAACAACCTTTAAGCATACACTACATTTGCTAATCATACCTCATGTTTCAAATTTAAAATATTTATGAAATGATCTGTGTTTTATTTCTATTGAATAGAATTGTGAAATTTTCTCTCATTTATTTGTAATAGGGCTTTGTTTATGCTTGGGAATCTGTCATGGTTATTTTCCTGATCTTTTTTGTTTGTTTTTATTTTTTGTTTTTCTTGTCCCCATTTACTTTTACTACCTTTTTCTAACATACATTTGCTTTAAAGAGAATACAGCAATAATTGATATGACATTAGAAGCAGTATGCATTTAGAAGACCAAAATGACAGGCATTTTAAGTATGGTTTTAGTATTGCACATTGCTGTCCACAGCTTAGTTGCTTAGTTCACTATTTTTATGATTCTTGTTCAAAAATTTTCTTCACAAAAATATATCATCAAAGTGTAGGTTTTTTCACCACTATAATTCAGTTTGTTTTCCAACCATGGCAAAAAAGAAAGAAAGAAAGAAAGAAAGAAAGAAAGAAAGAAAGAAAGAAAGAAAGAAAGAAGCAAGCAAATCTGTCTGCCAAAGTCTCAGATATTTGTGTCTTCACTTTATTTTTTTTTTGCATTTTTTATGGATGACTTGTCTAAGGCTGTCTTGTGTTAGAGCAAAGAACACCTGTAAACCGGCATAGAACCCAGGTCACGTAAGCAATTGGCTCAAACTTCACTCATAATCAATTGTCTTTGTCATTTATGGTTCTTATCTAATTGTTTATTTGTGGTCTGAGGTAATGCCTTATAGCCAAGCAAACTTTTATGGCTTTGTATAGAATTTCTGAACAAATAGTGTGTATAATGGAAATGAAAGTGCTGACACTGTACTTTCTGCAATGGCATGAGTGGACTGAGCATCACAAAATACACTTTTATTGCATCCTTCTACCAAGTCACTTACATGAAGTATAGATTAAAATAATAATTTAAAAGTGTAATAACACTTCAACTCAATAGATAGAATGTGAATACCATGCCACACAGAAGCAGACAGGTATAAATGATCCAGAAATGGAAACCAAAGATCCATTAAGATCTTTCATCACTTAAATGTGGCCATCAGATTCATTTTTGATATTATTTTAAATTGTTTTTTTAAATTTTATTTTTATTTATCTCATTTTTGTATTTATGACAGGGTGTACAGGGTCGCACTGCACAGATCTGACTCACAGTGATCCTGATAGTTACATTCTCCCAAGTGATGGGGTTAAAGGCACGTGCCACCACACCCAGTCTCAATCACAGACAGTATGCCCCAAGACTGGGGCCTGCACAGCATACCCAGGGTTTGAACTCGGGAACTCTGTGTCTGACTAACATGCTTTAATCCACTGAGCTGTTTGGTAAGCATCAAATTGGCTTTTTTAATGAAATAAAATATTTTTTCTAATTGAGAAATGTACCATCAATGAATTTTAGTTGGAATATTAAGATATTTGAGAATAAAGATCTTTTGTAAGAATTAAAAACAAAAATGCTTGCTTATTTAAAATTTTAAAAAGACTTTTAAATATACTCATTTAAGACATTTAAATACACATATTTTACATGCATGTAAAGGGTAATCATAGGATTCTAAGTTTAAAAAATAAAATGACTGCTTCTATCTATTCTTCTAGAAGTAAAAGTAAGGAAAACAAATGAAAATATAGGTGAGTAGAAGAAGCAAGAGAACAGGGAAATGACTAAGTCCATTTCTCTCTTTGTCAGCTTTTACTAAGTATTCACTGTGCAGTCTCAGCAGACTGTAGGCAGTGGGTGTCTAAAGAGGAGGGCTGATTCTTCAATCCCCACATGTCAATGAATTCAACAAACCTCTTAGTAGATTGCTATTTTGGAGTGAAGTGGGTAGGATGACTTAGGAGCTGAACAGCTTACTGGGTGCTGGCTTTTTCACTGTGTCCCTTTTTTTCTTCCCCTTCCTAATTCCATTGCCATGCCAACCGCATTGATCTTAAAAATGTAAAGTAGTTGGAAATATGTTTATTCTGGAAATGTGAGAAATATTTATTTGATGAAAGGAGAAGAAAAAAAATGAAATGAGCCAAATTGTGGAAATGTACTTGGCAGCTATCTAAATGATTTTAACGTGTCAAATGAGTATTTTACCAGAATTCTTAGAATTGTAGGAGTATAATGTTTTGTCACATATATCAGAGTGTGACAATAACAACAAATTAATAAGTATTTCAATTTATTCAAATACTAGTAACTTTCATACATTTTTAACTCTTTTAGTTTTTTGATGTATAAATACATTCTTTTAGCTACTAGTTAAACATTGTGGTAAAAAAAATCAGAATGCCTCCACTTTGTTCTCTATTCTTAATGAACTTCCTTTTATTCTCTCTTTCTTCTGCTCTTCTTGATCTGTATATCTGCAGAGATCACTGATACACTCCATTCCATTCTTCTATATGATTGCCTAAGCAATTTGTAGAAATAAGCAAGACAGACAGACCATCTGTCTTGCTTATTCCACATACTATGGTGATGCTTTGTTCTTCCCACATGGCTAAATGAAAGGACTACATGCTTTTTTATGGACTAATAGCCATATAATATAATATAATATAATATAATATAATATAATATAATAATGTTCTTTATCCAGCCATCCACTGAAGGGCATTTGGGCTGATTTAATATTTTAGTTATTTTGAATAGCAGTGAAATAAACATAAGCATGCAGGCATCTCTTCAACGAAATGATTTTATCTTCTTTGGATAGTTAAATATCTGTAGAATTGCTGAGTCATGTTTATCTGATTTCATGAGTCATTCTGTTTTTGTGATGTACCTCTTTAATACATTCTAATGTTAGATACTGCAATGCTGTCATTGCAATATTTACTGTTCTAATAATGTTCTATAATGACTTTCTATCCTAGGTCTTTGGTTCTTCCAAACAAATTTTAATACTATATTTTCTATGTGTAAAAAAGTCATTGATATTTTGATGAGATTGCATTGGAGCTGTAGATGACAGTGGATGATGTGATCATTCTGACATTAGATTTCCAGTTTTGTGTCTTCTGTAGTTTCTTTCAATACTGTTTTATATTTTTTTCTAGTGATATTTCATTTTCTTGGTCAATTTATTTCTCACAATTTGTTGCTATTACACATGGGACTATTTTCTTAGTTTCTTTTTCAATAAGCTTATTCTTACTTGTAGGTTATGACATCATTTAGATGAAGTGCATAGGATAGATGAGCTTTCTATGTATAAAATCTTGACATTTGAGTTGGGTGTGGCATCACACATCAGGAACTCCAGCTACCCAGTTAAGACCATGCAGGGAGAGGGAGACCTGGGCTTCAAGTTAAAAAATGAGGCTGGAGAGATAGCTCAGCAGTCTAAGTGCCTGCCATGCCACACCTCTACCAAATGAAAAAATAAAATATTTAAAATTTTAAAAAGAATAAAATTAGGGTGATAATTCAGTCAGTACAGAGTACTTGGCAAGCATGCACAGAATCACACACACACACACACACACACACACACACACACACACATGCAAAACGTGAAAGTAAAGCCTAAACCACAACCTTATACAACAATAGGTGACTTTTCCCTTCATAGTTCATTTTCTTTTATTGTCAAATTGCTAAGATTTCCAGTGTCTTATTAAGCAATATACATATATATTTGTCTTGATTTTAACTTAGAGGAAACACTGAGCTTTTTTTTGGTTTAATATGATATTGGCTATGAATTAAACATTTATAGCTTTTATTATTTTGTGACACTTTCTACTAAGTGGAACTCAGTGGTTGAATCCTTGACTAGCATGTGTAAAGACTTAGCTTGATTTCCACCAGCACAAATAGACAATTAATTAATTAAAAATAAAATCTAGCCACAATTTATTTCAAATTGCAGTGAATTTATTTTAAAAATTAATAAAATTAAATAATAATAAATTTAATAAATGATTTAATAAATTGATAATAAATATTTAATAAATCAAAATTGAAAAATTAAATAAATATTCTTAAATTATCAATGAAAACTAAATTTATTTGTTTATCTTTGTTGGTTTTTTTTTGGGGGGTGGGGGGAAGGGTCTACAGGGTTTTAAGGGCTTCACTACTAGATCAGACTTGAAATGATCAGCCTATTTACCTCCTCCCAAGAGCTGGGATTACAGGTGTGCACCATGATGCCCAGTCTCAATTGGTGTTTTAGCATGCCCTGGGGCCAGGGCCAACACGGAAGGCCCGGGAATTGAAACCCTGGCCCTTGCACCTGCTTGAAGGCACTTTAATCTACTGAGTTATTTGGCCAGTCCTAGAAAAAAAGGAAACTAAAAGTTTAATCATATTAACTAATTTCTTCCCAGGCCATGATATAACGCTATCTTTTTCCATCTTTTATATTGTCCTTAGAATTAAAACTTAAAAAAATAGATACAGTATGAGTTATAAAGATTTTTGTAGAGTTATGTCTTTTTTAAACTTAAATTTCTATTTCTTTGTGGTAATAGGTGGAAATTTCGTTGATTTTTACATACTCATTGTGCCAAGTTTTCCAAATGATTCTAAAAGCACACCTGTGGATTCTTAGGATATGTTACACGTGCAACTATATAATTCTCTAAGCACTGTCAGGTATTTGTTTTGAGATGTCCCCAGTAAGCCTCGTGCTGTCATGGATGGGGCTCTTCAGAGGTGGCTGGATCTAGTGTGTGTGCTGCTAGGATCAAGTGTGTGTGATTACCAAATTAATGCACTGATTGTTTTGACACAGTGCTGGGTAGGATGAGAAGTGTCTCTTCCTGGGTTAGAGTCCTACCACCCCATGGGCCAGAAGCCTGTGTGGAAGGTAAGGGACAGAAAGAGGGCCATAGCTTGTCATTTGCTCGCTGCCTGCTGTCTCCTGCAGGTCCTGCTTTGCGTTTGTGATGCCTCTCTACCATGACACCCTGCTTCAGAGTCAACCAACTGCAAAACCTCCGAAAACTAGTAGCCAAATAAACCTTTCCTCCCATAACTTGTGTTTGTGGGGTATGTTTGTCTCAGGAATGAAAAAAATAACTAAGACATTGTTTACTTTGCTTTTTAATCTTTGTATACTTGTAAACTCTTCTTATTCCATTACTTGGTGCTCTAGGTCAATGTTGGCTAGATAGAGGCATAACAAGTCCATTATTAAGTCTCTGACTTTCAAACATTTGAATTGCAAATTTTCACAGGGTTTATGTAAGACTCAGTTGTCAGACTTAATGAAAGTTCTCCAGGAATGAGATCATTCTTAGGTAAGAGACTTACATGAAGACCTTAGGGTTTGGCCACTGATAAAAGCTCTCCTGAGAGAGCAAATGCAAATACCTTCACTTCAACAGGTGGCGTTTCATCTGAAGTCCAGGTGTGTGGATTCTCCATTGCAGAACAACAATTACTAAACCTGTCTTTTGCAATTACTCTGGGGAAGCCATCAGTTATCATTCTGCCTATCAGAGCACGTTGTAGCACCTGCTTAATATTGTATCTTGCGACAAAATATCCTGTGTAGTATAACATCAAACAGTCATATATGTTCATTAATTCCAATGGAGAAAATGGTATTGTTGTCTCTGAATTGAACTAAACTTAGACTATGTGAATAAGGTACTGACTGTGTTCACATTTTCTTTAATTCTACAGAATAGGTGAACTTTAGCTATGCGAATAAGATACTGCCTGTGTCCATGTTTAATTCTACAGAAGAACATAAACTCAATAACAATTATCTACTTTCCAGTTTTGAATGATATGTCTTTGTTCATTGAGAAAATAGATCAGAAGTAATATAAATCTTCTGTACATATGTGAGGATAAACCTTCATATATAGAATTCCACAAAAAAATCAGGTTTTTAAAATTTATTTAACTTGTAAAATCCTCAAAATTCATATTACTGTTTTAAAAATTAAAGTAATACTCTAGCTCTTTTTTTCTTCATTTTTTGCGGTACTGGGGATTGAACTCAGGATCCTGTGCTTACCAGCAAGCGCTGATGTTATACTACACAGGATAGTATAACAGGCTGAGCTATTTCCCCAGCCCTCTGGTAAGTTTTGAAAAAAACAAAACAAAACGAAACAAAACAAACCATAAGATCCAGCCTAACACAGGCCTGGTGAGGGTGTGGGAGAACTTCCTGCTCCGGTGATCCCACATGGCCTCCAGACCAGACCCAGGCTTGTCTCATGAGTGAGACCCTCTGCTGTGCCCTCAAGACCCCTCTGGTGCCTCCCCCAACCCACCGAGAAAGTGAGAACTTCTGCAGTGCATTCTGGACCCCCCAGATCCAGCCCAACCCAGGCCCAGCAAGTGTGTGGGAGAGCTTCCTGCTCCAGTACGCTTGAGGGACCTCCAGAACAAACCCAGGCAACCCACGTGAGTGAAACACATTGACTCATCCTAGGGACCCCTTCACCTTTCCAGAGCACATCTCCAAAGCCCATCAAGAGAGTGAGAACTTCTGCCTCACTCTTGGAAAACCCCAGACCCAGCCAAAGCCTAGGATCTGCAAGTGTGTGGGAGAGCTTCTGAACTCCACTGTACTCCATGGGACAGGGACAGAACAGAGAGGCACAACAGGTTCACTTCCAAAGGCTGCAGCAGGAAGGAGTTGAGAAAAACAGCTAGACCAAAACCATGCACAACTGGTTAAACTCAAACTTAATAGATCTGCACCTGAATTTCAATAAGTGGTAAGGTTATAATTGCACCAAAGCTCTACACCAAAGGGGAGAAGTCAGTGTTATATGAAATGATGAAGAGAAGGAGCAAATTGCAACCATAGGCCTCCAGAACAACCAGAACAAGAGCAGAGGTCACCAGGGCAGGTGAAATGTATGAGTTAATAGCTTCTGAAGTAAAGAAACAAAGGCAGAAAACTATAGAGGAACACAGATCAGAATTAATCTCTGAAATAAAAAAAGAAAGCACCAAATTACTAGTGTCAGAAGAAAAGAAACAACAGCAGAAAGGTAAAGAGGAACTCAGATCAGAATTAATTTTCTAAAATTAAAAAAAGAAATCTCTGAATTAATAATGTCTGAAGTAAAGAATTAAATGTAGAATCATATAGAGGAAATCAGATCAGAAATAATCTCTGAAGTAAAAGAATTAATAACTGCACCTCAAGAAAAAAAAAGAAGGCACTGATAAAAAACAGAGGAGATTAGAAAAATGACAGATTCCTTGAATGAGCAATATAGGAAGGAAAGAGGTGGCATGAAGCAGAGTCAAATAGATATGGAGGAACTTAAAATTTCAATCACAAGTTTGCAAAAGCATTTGAGTGAAAGTGAAGGTAGAGTTTCAGATCTTGAAGATGCTGGTACAGGTAGTAAAAAGGTAAGAAAAGATATTTTAAAAACAACTTGGATGAAGGAAAAAATAATTCATCACCTGCAAGATGATGCAAAGATGAACAATGTGAGACTAATAGGCACCAATGAGAAATAAGGAGTTAAATTAAATGATATAAAAAGAATATGGGCAGAAGTAATAGTAGAAAACTTTCCAAATATGAGGAAACATTCTGACATTCAGGTAACCGAAACATACAGAACTCAAAATAACTTCAACACAATTAAAAACACACCGAGAAATATATCTGAGTCAAGATCCCAGAAAGCCAGCACAAGAACAATATATTGAAATCTGCTAGAGAAAAGAAACAGATCACATTTAAAGGAAAACCCATCAGAAGAACGGTAAACTTCTCTTTACAAACCATGAAGGCAGGAAGAGCATGGAGGAGAGTACTTCAAGTCTTCTATGAAAGCAAATTCCAGCCCAGACTATACCCTGCTATAGTCTCTAGACAGGGACCAAAATGATCAGAACTCCATGAATGAGAACAGAAGGAAGTCACTAAATACAGCAAACAATTAAGCACAGGACAAAAAGGAGTAAACAACAGCAGGTAAATAACATGTTGATCGTAAATCCATACATTGCAATTATAACCATCAATGTAAATGGCCTCAATTCATCAATTAAAAGAAATAGAC
>NW_004524700.1:5373701-5382844 GCF_000260255.1 Octodon degus | reverse complement strand
AAGTTAAATTATCATTTTTTGCAGATGACATGAAACTTTATTTGGAAGACCCAAAATTCTCCACCAAGGACCTACTGGAATTGATACACAAATTCAGTAGTATAGCAGGATACTAAGGCAATACCCAAAAATCAATAGCAGTCCTCCACACAGATAACAAACACACTGAAATGGCATTTAGAGGAACAATACCTTTTACAGTAGCATCACAAAAAATGAAATATCATGAAATTCATCTAACTAAAGAAGTCAAAGATCTTTTCAAGGAAAATTACAGTACCCTGAAAAAGAGATAGCAGAGGGTTTAAGAAAATGGAAAGATATTTCTTGCTCCTGTATAGGAAAAACCAACATTGTGAAGATGGCCATACTCCCAAAAGTGTTGTACAGGTTTAATGAAATCCTTATCAAACTACCAACAATATACCTCACAGATCTAGAGAAATCATTCCTCAAATTGTTTAGGAACCAGAAAAGACCTAGAATAGCAAAGGAAATCATGGGCAAAGGCAGAAGGTATTACAATTCCTGGCTTGAAATTATACTACAGAGCTACTGTGATAAAATCACCAAGGTAATGGCAATGAAATAGACCTAAGGATCAATGGAATAGATTAGAAGATGCAGAGGCCTCTACAAACACACTCAGCCACCTGATCTTTGACAAAGGGGCCAAACATACTGGAAGAAAGATAGCCTCTTTAATACGTAGAACTGGAAAAACTGGCTCTCTACATGCCAAAAACTAAAACTTGACCCAGGTCTATCACCATGCACTAAGCTAAAGTCAAAATGGATTAATGATATAAACATTAAAACAGAAACACTGAATCTCCTGGAAGAAAATGTAGCATGAACTCTTGAAGACGTAGGGATAGGCAAAGAGTTCATGAACAAGAATCAAATCACACAGGTAGTACTTGAAAGAATTAACAACTCTGAGAAGTATTTGCATATCAAAAGAAATTTCCAAGAAAGTAAAAAGAGAACGCAGAAATTTCAAAAAAAATCTTGACTAATAAGCACTCAGACAAAGGTCTACTCTCCAGAATTTATAAAGAACTAAAGAACATTAAGGCCCCAAAATTTAAAGACCTAATCCAGAAATGTGTTTCCAATTGAACATACACTTCTCAGCGAATGAAATTAAAGAAGCAATTAAATATATTAAAAAATGCTCCCCATCACTAGCCATCTGTGAAACGCAAATTAAAACAACACTGAGATAACATCTCACCCCAGAAAGAATGGCTATCATAAAGAAATCAACCAACAACAAATGTTGGACAGGTTGTGGGGAAAAGAGAACCCTTCTTCCCTACTGGTGGGAATGTAGACTCGTGCAACCATTATGGAAATCCATGTGGAGCCTCCTTAAAAAACTAGAACTGGAAATCCCATTCAAACCAGTTATTCCCCTACTGGGAATTTTCCCAGAGGAACTTAAAACATCATATCATATTGATATATGTGTACCTATGTTTATAGCAGCACAATTTATGATAGCCAAATCTTGGAAACAACCAAGATGTCCATCACCTGAGGAATGGATGAAAATGATGTGGTATTTTTATACAATGGAGTATTACTCAGCTATAAAGAATGATAAACTTGAAGCCTTTATATTTAAGTGGATGCCACTTGAAGATATACTCATAAGTGAAATAAACCAGACCCATGTGTGTAAATACCATATAGTTTCCCTAGTATAAGGTCTCAAAAGAGAAAATACAAGTAGAAATATATAGCACAATTAAAAAGAAAGCAAGATCTTGAGGATTGGACAACGAGGAGAGGGCAATGAGAAAAGATGGGGAAAATGGCAGGGGCAAAGCCACACATTTGTATGCAGAAGATTGCTAAGGCAATGATCCTGAGAAACATCAGCAGGTTTTTGAAACTTGCAGTGAATTGGTAGGATTCTCATCCTGATTAACTATATATACTGATACATGTGAGCGAGTCAACTGCACTCAACATAGCAATATGTTATAGAAGGGTCATGCTTGGACTACCTGTCATTCTGGCCTTCTAAATATGTACTGCTTGTCATGACATACAAATTATTGCCATACTATCTCTCAAGTAAATGTTTGTTAAAAAAGAAAAAGGGTAATAAATGAAAAAAAGAGACGAGAAAAAGTCACAGGACTATCCTGCTATAATGCTGTATATGGTTAAAATTCTAAATTTTTGGTAAAAATATATAATTGTTTATTCATATTTCAAAAATATTTCTAATTTTTTGAATTTTTTTCTTCATATTTTGTGAAGACTTAAAGTTTAACATATCAATACTAGATGGAAAATACCTGCTCCATGGTAAGCCTAAGAGGTTTGATATTCAGAGAAATTGTGAGGTTAAATCCAACAGCATATATTGTAGGGTAATAATAAGCTTCTCCTTGGAGTGTTAACAACCTAAGTTTGCAGACCAAAAATTAGAGAAAAAGAAGGGTTGCAAAGACACCATAGGACATTTTTGCCCTAGCCTTTTCAGTTCAGTGAAGACTTAGGACATAGAAGAACCTGTACTGTAACATCATGTAACTCAGATATGTCCCAAGTTTTCTGATCAAGGAGATTAGGGGCCACAGAGGAAAGTGAAACACAATTGTGAGTGTGCCTTAGGAGAGGAACTTGGAGAGAAAACATTCTCTCAGGCTTTTGCAGAGAGCAAATTGGTTAAGCAATGGCCGTGACTCATCCACATGGCTGACGCTGACAAAAGTTGTGCAAATTGCCGTTCAGTGTTGCAGGATAAATTCTCAGGGGACTTGACAGACCTTATCAGATACAAAAGTTACAGTTTTGTTATATAGGTCTTGCTTTATCTTGATCTCAACAATCCAGCAGAAGAGTATAAAAACAATGTATAAAAAGTAAAGCTTTATTATTATGCTGAGCTGTGAAAGGCTCAAGTGAAGATCTTTTGACATTGCCAGTCCTATGGATAACCCATACTATTATGGACTACTGGACAATATTGGATTATTTTGCTGACTTCACGCACCTACAATATTTAAATGGCAATGGAATACCCATCTCTAACAAAACTAAACAAAAAATATGGATATAAAGAAGGACAATTTTGTATTTTTATATACAAAATAGTTAGAATAGATGTACTGCTACTTTCTTTTACTTCAATGAAAAGAAAGATTTGTACTAATAGTATTTGGACAAAATATCATGTCTGCATCTTGTACTATGAATAACCACTAAGAAGACAAACATATGCAATGTATTAATTATTGAAATTGTCCTATTAATCGGTTTTGAAACTGTCTCATTGCTGTTTCTCCATAAATTTAATAAAAAAATAACGGATATTTTATTAGTTATAGTACAGGTCAACAATTTCCCAGTACAGTATACTTTATTTTTTTTAATGGAGCCAGGGATTGAACTCAGGCCCTTGCCCCTGCCAGGGAAGCGCTTATTCTACTGAGCCATCTCCCCAGCCCCTACAGTATACTTTTTATGTGCTTAGTTCATAAAGCAAACTTAGGATATCTGTACTTCTTTTTTTGAATTTTCAGAAGAAATAAAAGTGTATTATTCATTGATTTAGCACTTGTCCACAGTTATAATTCTAACGAAAGTTTTCAACAAATAAACTTGAAGTTGTCACATGAAGAAGTAAAATTCTATATATCTTATTTGGTTGGAATGGCATATTATCTTTAAAACTGTGTGAATGGATGATTTTAAAGAATTATATTCCAAAGACCTGGCAAAGATAAAACAACAGATATTTGACCAAAAATTAAAAACAAAAATAAAAAGTAAACATATATGAAATACTCCTTCTATGTTATATACTAAACTATTTGCATTTTTTTTTTGTTTGCAGAACTTGGGATTGAATTCATTCCATTTCACTTGCCAGGGAAGCACTTATTCTACTGAGCATCTCCCCAGCCCTTCCTGCATGTTTCACAGTGTGCACAGCCTTCCTCTGCAGCTATCAGTGCAGAGCCATCCTCTTCCTTGATCTATTTGTAATTTTTGATGATCATTTAAAAAGGATACTGTTGCTAGTAACAAATAAAGAACTTTAAATTGGGAATGCTTAGTTGATTCTAAAGGTCATTAGAAGCTAGGGACTTGCATTTAATTTATAGCAGGCACTGTTTGTTAAGTTCCTCAAATCAATCCTCCATCTTCCATCATTTATTGTGTGTGTGTGTGTGTGTGTGTGTGTGTGTGTGTGTGTGTGTGTGTGCGTGTTTTGTCTTGGGGTGGTAAATTTCAGATTCTGTTTTTGCCTGCAGAGTAGCTAATATGTGCCAGGGGAATGTGATTTCATTTCTATCTCATAGATAGCTTTAATATTTTAAGTCTATCCTTGCCAACTCACTCTCTTGTGTTTATTTGTATTAGTATTGAATGTAGGGCAAAAATTGGTTCACTGTAATATTAAGGGTTGTATGCTCAGGTAGGATTCTGAATTTTTATTTTTTTATTTTATTTTATTTTATTTTGCGGTACTGGTGATTGAACTCAGGACCCTGTGCTTTCCAGGCAAGTGCCTAGTCTAATGCGCTATCTCCCTAGACCCTGAAATAATTTTTTAATCTTAGCAAACAAGTCAAATCTGGGTGTGATGACATAGGCTGGTAATCCCAACAATCTGAAAGGCTAAAGCAGGAAGATTACATCTTCCAACCCAGCTTGTAATACTTAGTAATTGGGCAACTTAGTGTCTTAATAAGACCCTATATTAAATTTTAAAAAATGTTACACTTTGAGTGGAGGCTGGGATTGTAGCTCAGTACAATGGCCCTATGATGAATGCTTTAGCATAACAAATAAATAAATAAATAAATAAATAAATAAATAGCAAAAACACACAAAAAATCCCAAACAAAAATATCCCTCAAACTCAAAAACAAACACTCAGAGAAACTCCAAGAATTGTGTCCTTTTCTGCTGTTTCCACTTTTACTAGAGCATGTGATAACAGCTGTGGTAATGATTTCATATTCTTGGATGGTGACAGTTTAAGACCAATTATCTGGGGATAGCAGAGCAGAAGATAAAAATCATGTGAGTCTCTCTAAGATCACCATTATTAACGATAGGATTGAATATTCTTAGAGTCATCCACCTTAGGCATTTTTCTTTAAGAGAAAGCACATTTAATTTTATTGATGCCATTTGAGCTACAGCCAAAGTCATCCTAACTGACCCACAACCCAGGTTGTCTGACTCAAAAGCCATTCGCATTTATCCACAGCAACACCTAATCAGTAGCCTCTACAAGTATCCATTTTTCACAGAATAATTACAACTCTCAGTGAAAGTTAACATTAGCCTTTAGAAGAGAGATCACTAAATCAAATGATTATGGGTCCTTCACTCTAATGAATGGGCTTGTGTTTGGAACCCTGAAAACCAAGACCCACATGAAAGAGCAGCAAAGAAACAAGCTTCCAGCAAGGGTGCTGCTTTGATCACTTACCCTTTGCAGATCTTCCCAGCTTTCCAAGAAAATCCTTCAACTTTATTCTTTTTTAAGTAGATTTTTTTAAAAAATTGGTCATAAATTCATCTCTTACTTTTTAAATGTAAACATTGATGAATGAAGAAATTAAGATAGTGTGATGTCAGTACTATGCAAACAAATCAAGCTGAAAGCAATGAAAATCCAGCTCTCCCTTTAGTCAAACTCACAAAGGAAACCTGACAAGATCTGGAGAAAAACAAATCAGATGTTGCTTGTCTGCTTTTCACCATATGTTGGCTCCTTCACCATTCTGGTTGAATACTGTGCCACTCTGTCTGTGCCTGAGGATTTACACATTCTGTTTACTCACACTTCTAGTAGCCCAGACCACCATTTCCATAATAAATACTAAGCATAACAGAAACACCTCCCCTTTTCACAAAGTATAACCACTAAGTTTGAATTCAAGTCTGAATCACATCCTCCAACTTTTTGAGGTCAGTTTTTTTCTTTGCCAACATCAGATTCATTCATTCATTTTTAAAATCATAAGAAATCATGAATAAATATTATTTTATTTTGTAGTTAAAATTTTACATCCTACACTTTAGAACAGTTCATATTGGTTGCATTTTTATGGCACACAGAAGCACTTAAATGACACCCAGAATTTGGAGGCAGATTGATTTACGTCAGCGGGCACTGATTGGGTGTGTTTCCACAATATCAGGCTCTGATTGCTGGTGGTCTAGGGCTTATATGGGATAAGCAAGCGGGAAATAGAGAGGCTGAAAGACTTGTTAGCTGAGACTGTTTCATACATTACGCAGTGTAGTGACCAGCTATGCACCAGAATGACCAGCCATTTCTAAGGAACAAATGTAACAGAAACTTTAACCAAAGCTATAACCCAGGCAAGGAGCAAGCTGAAGAATACTGACAGTGTGGTGGCATCTTTCGCTACAATTCACCTCCTTTTCATGTCACCAGCCAGACTTTGCTGTGCACATTACATGTGATCTTCTGAGACAAGACCCAACTAAAAGCAGTAACAATCGGGCGATCACTGGTTCTAGGACGGGCCCTAACCAAGGTCACCAAGACTGTATTATTACAGAGTTGTTTTTTTTTACTTGGTTTTTTAAAATTTTTATTATTATTATTATTATTATTATTATTATTATTATTTTTCTTTTTTTATTTTTTTTTGATGCTGGGAATTTTTTTGGTGCCTTTGCCAGACAGGTGCTTAAGATGCTAAACTATCTCTGCAGTCCTAACTTGCTTTTAGAAAGAGACACAATCTAGGTCTGTCTGTTTTGTAACATTACTCTAGCAAGATAGGGAGAACACCAATCTGATCTAAGAGTGTCCAATGTGCCTTGGATGCTCACCAAATCTTTATTGTTTGGTTGATTCTACTGTTCCCTTGGGGCAGCCACCCATAGAATTTAAAGCAAAACTCAGAGCTAGCAGGGGGCAGGGAATGAATGACAGGTGTAAACAGCCTGAAGAAATGAAAGAAAGAAAGACAAAAAAGAAAGAAATGGGACTAGATATGGAGCAATCCTGTGAATGATGTCCTTAAGCTTCAGCTGTCTTGGGCTGGTCAGCATCTATAGTAAGAAAAGCAGAGCTTTGGCATATTGTTACCCCAGAGTAAGCTGTGGGACACAGGCAAATTCTCCGGAGGGTCTAAGGCTAGATTTTTAAAACATGTTGCCTTAGTTACTTTTTACTTGTTACTGGGGCAAATATCTAACACGAAATGAAGGAAGAAAAGGTTTATTTAGCTCACAGTTAGTGGAGGTTTCAGTCCATTCTTGGTTGGCTCTAATGTGGAAGGCAGAAAACAGTGGAGAGCAGAAGAAGGAGCAGAAGTTGTGGTGTCCACCAAGCCTCTCTCCCTTCCTTCTATGCTGACTGTGAAGACCACAGCTCCTTCAAAGTGGCACAGCTGCAAAGTGGCAGGATGAAGACCCAGACTTCTCCAAGGAAGAAGGGAGTACAAGCCTTCCTCAACTCCTTTATATACCCTTTTTGTGCTGAGTCACTCTGGAGCATGTCCTCCCAGCCCTATGATGGGGCCCCCATTCCGTAGAGCATGGAATAGACAAGCAGATCCAGCCAAGCATGGAATAGACAAGTGGATCCAGCCAAGCTTCTGACATCTCAAGCTGACACAATGTATCAACTATCACATGAGTAGAAGTAGTTAATAGAAACTTGTGCTATATATGTGTGCAGGAGTGTCTACAGGGCTACCTGGTAGCAGGACTCTATAAACTCCTGTTGTTTTAACAGTGTGGGTAGGGTCAGCCTGAGTAGATGAGCACTAACAGATATTTGTAACCCCTGTGAGGGTTTACTTTTGTGTAATTTATCCATATATCATTATATGAGGAACATCCACTATGTTGCATGAAGCCAGGGCTAGTGAACTAGACTCTGAAGTCTGAGCTGGATGCAGGGATAATGATGCAAGTGCTCAAGCTTGAGCTTACAGAACATACAGTCTGGGCAAGTTTTGCTATCTTCTGGGAGTGCCAGGTAAAGCTTTTACAGATGGGGTTGATCTGTCAGTCAATAGGATATCTGAAGGGGGCTTAAGTGAGGAGATATGGTGTCATTGGCAGGTTTTCAAATAGCAGTGGGAAGTAAGAGTAGGGGAATTTTGGCCCAAATGCTAAGGTGAACTTGTCAGCTTTCTTGATCAAAAGGAGAGTGGCTATCAATGTGTGACAGCTGAGCAGGGAGGAGGCTCTTAGTGACTGGATCCAAGCACTTGTACAGGTAGCCATGGGCACTCCCAGGGGCTGACAGTCTTAGTAAGCATCATAGTTTTTGTGAACTCAAGGATCCAGATTCTATAGAAGTGAGAAGCTCCCAGAAATTTGTGAAGTTTCTTTCCTGTAACCATTTTCTGATAGATATTGTAGCAGAGCTTTTGTGTCTGTCCAGCAACCTGCTTGGGTGTCATTAGTCAGAAGTGCAGTAATAGCTTTTGCTGAGAAAGCAGTGAGGCCAGCTATGTAGGTCTCTCCAAAGAACACAAACAAGTTTTTGAACTTTTGGGAGATTGAGTCCAGATTGCTTTAGTTCTGCATCCAGAACTGAGGTCTTTTTTTGAAGGTGAAGAAGGGCTGGCTGACAGGCATAAGAAGGCTTCCTTCAGGTCCAGGCAAGTATGCCAGCAGGCTGTGGGTAGAAGAAGGCTGATGCAACATATATGGAGGCCAAATGAGGTGCCTTCAGCAGCTCAGAGATCTTGAACTGGCTTTAGAGGCAGGAGAGGTCTGTTAGCAGTTTGAAGGTTTATAGACATTTTTTAGTTTAAAGTCTCATTTTATCTTTGCCAGCATACTGTGATAGAAAAGGAAGAGACAGAGAAACAGGTTGTCCTGAAGCCAAATATGTTGCCAAGGCTTCCCTAAAAATAGTTGAAAGTTCTCAAATCATTGTTGCAATTGAGCAATCATCCAAAAACGGTGTTTGGGTTGGGAACTGTAAAATTCAAGGTGATGGCTGCATTGTCGATGACAAGGACATCTTTCCCAAAGTGATTAGGAGTCCAGCAGGCTAATGTATGTCTGGATGTCTGTTTGTGATTCCTATGCTCTGACAGCAATGGGGATCAGGGTGAGGTGACATGGTTGAGGCCAGGTCCAGAGAGTCTTTAGATTATACCTCT
>NW_004524700.1:5368658-5373151 GCF_000260255.1 Octodon degus | reverse complement strand
ATTTTTATACTTTTGGTACAGAGTTTCACTATGCAGTTTGGTCTCACAGTGAACCTCCTGTCTCAGACTCCCCAGTGCTGGGATTACTGGTGTGCACCACAATGCCAGATTTGGGGGCTGGCATGGTGAGCCCAAAGTCCCAGGCCTGGCACAGCATATGGAACTGGGGATCAGTCTCAGGGCCTGTGCTTGCTGGAAAGACCTTTAAACCGCTGAGCTATCTCCCCAGTGCTGGCTTCCTCTTCTTGAGGACCATCCATGTACAGGGCTAAATAAGAGGAAAGCTTATTAGCTTTGTCTGAGGATAATCACTTCTAACTTGAAGAGGAGGTCATTTCTGGTGAGCTGTCCTCCCAGGCTTCCAGTGGTGTCCAACAGAAAGGGTGTGAGGCAGAAAGTTGCCCTGAGTACAGTAATGTTTTGGCAGAGGGAACGTCTGAAGGCAGAGAGCTCTATTCCTTGTCTTCCAGGAAAGTCACAGGTTTGCCTCCAACTTTTGTAATGAAAATGGGCTCTCAGATGCCCAATTTGATAGAATCCAGTCTGCTCTATCCTTCCATTTTCAACAGTGAGGAGAGGTTCAGATTGAGGTTTCCCTGGATAGCCAGGCTTTTTGTGTCTCGAAGATGGAGGGGACATTTATATTCATGTCTGTAGCACTGATAATTCACAGACAGAGGATATTTTCCACACAAAGTTTATATTGATGGCTCTATATGTTCCAAAAGTTGTCTTTAAAGTTTTGAGAATAGAGAAAGCTTACAGTAAGAGTTTGAAATTCATCCAATATCTGATTAAAATGTCACAAGTTTATTCTAACCTTTAGGGTACAGATAGAGCTTAGGAGTGAGTGAACTCAGGAACAGTTTTAGTTTGGTGATCCGCATTTGACGTATGTTTGATTATATTATCATATGGTCATTCTAGAATATTTGGAAAGTAGGAAAAAGTCAGTGTCAGAATATTTGGAAAAAGTAGGAAAAAATCAGTGTCAGAATGTACATTAATATGATTCACATCACTTTGGCAATTACTCTTAATATTTTGGCATACTTTATTTAATGTTTTTATGATTCTAATTTTTTATCATACCTACTTATGGTCTTTTATGTAATCATTTTCTATTTTTCCACATTACTATAACAAAGCTTATATTTCAGGTATGAATATTAAAGGTGACCTGATTTTTCTCAGATGAACAACGTCTTCATTATCTAACTGCCAAGAAGCTTTTGGGACTTTTTTCTTTACTTGGTGTTTCAAATTTAAAAGTTGGGTTAGTGTATATTTTATACTAACTTTGCCAAGAATTCAAAAATACTTTGAATCTGTAGAATAGTTTTATTTTCTATATTGAGACAATTTCCTTGAAGAGTTCTACTTCTTTCTAACTTTTCTGGGCTTCTCTAGAAAAGCTAAGCAGATTCTTAGTTGTTTTCCTTCTCATAGAGTCTTTCTTCTGAATAATTTCTGAAGTTTATTTTTGCTACTTGAAATATTTTCAATACTTTTCTTCAAAATATTTAAACTCTTAGTTTTCTCTCTTATAGACCTGGTTTTATCTTATGTTCATCTGCTATAAGGCATAATGAGGAAATATAACTTAAAAGATTATTTTCTAAAAAAAAGGGAATGTCCTTCTTCATGTTCCACTCCTGTTATCATCAGTAATAAACTCAGTATATGTTGTTTCTATCTTTAATCTTTCTGTTTGTTCCCTTAGGCAGTCTTCATTGGACAGGTGGAATTTCTGGGTTATAATACAAGTCTTCACTTTCTGGCCTTCTCCTAATGTATTATAGATAGTAGTCAATGTAGCTGGAATGAAGCTGGAAGTTTTAGTGCTTAATTTATAGTTTATCATGGTAAGTTTATGACATGTACTTATTTTCATGCTCAAGTCAATAATTTGAAAGGAAGAAATGTAAGAATTGCAACTATGAATGTTATATACAAAAAGAATTCAAAAAGTGGGTAGTGAGACAACAGTAGAAGAGATTCAGCCAGTTTGGGAAGAATATATGAAAGGGAATAAGCAGTGATGAAACTAGCAAGAAAGGCTGAACTCTAACAGGCAGCATAGTAGGGAAGTCTATGTACCTACTCAAGCTCAGTGAATCTCAACTGCAAAATGTATTACTCAGGGATTGGGGCCAATCTTTGAGATGTAATGTGTAGGAGAGTTAGCATCCTTCTCTCCTAGACTTTCCAGGAAGCTGGGAGTAGAACTTCCTGGGGCCTTTTACCAAACACAGTTTGCTAATCTAATCACATGTAGAAGCTTGCCTCTAGTGTACTCATTTCTTGTTCACTAGCCTACACTAGGGCTTAGAGACTATGAAATTTTGGTTTATTTTTGGGATCACAAATCATACATTGAGTCAAGGAGATGTCCCAGATTGTCCTCATCACTGCGTTTTTAGCCAGATAGGAACTTCAACACTCCCTGTTCTTTTCTGGTCACAGCTGGAAGCCTTAAGTCTAGTGACTGCTGTGGCATCATTAGGGAAGATAAAACCTGCTAAAGATAGTAGGGCAGCAAGGCATACTAAAACTTCCTGATTGTCCCCCTCATCTTGTCCCTCTCCTCCACCTTTTTTTCTTTTTCTTTAAAAAAATTTTATTGAGAAACAAATACCAATGAGACATTTTCCAAGCTGACTAATAGGACATTTTCAATAATTAATACATTGCACATTGTTATCTACTCAGCAGTTATCCATAGCACAAGAAGAAACCAGGACATCCCATCCAAACACTACTTCTAGAAATCCTTCCTTTCAAAGAAGTAAGTGAAAGCAGCAGTACATCTATCCTAACTATTCTGTATATACAAATACAAAATGGTCCTTCCTCTATATCCCCCCCTCCAGATCAGTCCTGTCAAAGATGGGTATTCTACAGGCATCTAAATATTATAGGTGCTTGAATTCAACAAAACAATCCAACACAATCCAGTAGTTGACAATAGTAGTGGGTTATCCGCAGAAGTTGTTGATTAGAGCCTTTTACACCACAGCACATTAATATGACCTTACTTTATATACCTTATTTTTATACTTTTCTACTGGATGGCTAAGACCAAGATAAAGCAAAATCTATATAAGAAGAAATGTAACTTTTTTTTTTTTTGGAACCGGGGATTGAACTCAGACCCTTGTGCTTGCCAGGGAAGCCCTTATTCCACTGAGCCATCTCCCTGGCCCAGAAATGTAACGTTTGTATCTGATAAGGACAGTCAAGTCCCCTCAGGATTTATCCTGTAACTCTGTACTGCACTTTGTAGATCCTTTGTCAGTGTCAGCCATGTGGATGAGTCACGGCCATTGCTTGACCAATTTGCTCTCTAAGAAAGTCTGAGAGAATGTTTTCTCTCCATGTGACTCTCCTTAGGCACACTATACATCATCAATCACATTCCACTGTGGCTCCATAATCTCCTTGATCAGAAAATTTGAGGCACAAGTGAGTTACATTATGTTACAGTACAGGTTCTTCTATGTCGTCAGTCTTTACTGACCTTGAAAGGCTAGGGCCAAAATGTTGGCAGACCTTGCAGCCCTTCCTTTTCTCCAATTTTTGATCTGCAAAGTTAGGTTGTTAACCCTCCAGAAGAGAAGCTTATTATTACACTGCAACATATGCAGTTTGGTTTACTCTAGCTATCTGTCTAAATATCAAACATCTTAGGCTTAACGTGGAAGAGGTATTTCCATCAAATATTGATGTGTTGAAATTTAAGTCCTTAAAGAATATGAAGAAAAAATTTAAAAAATGGGGATAAACACATATTTTTACAAAGAAATTCAGAAATCTAACCATATACAATATTGTGGCAAATGATCCTATGACTTTTTAAATTCTTTTTCTTGTGTCTATTTTTTCCATTTATTACTCCTTTAAAAAAAGAAAAAAAAAACAAACAAAAAACTTTTCACTTGTGATACAGTATGGTAATAATTGGTATGGCATGACAAGAAGTATGTATTTAGAAGACCAGAATGACAGGAATTCCAAGTGTAAGCCTTCTATTACACATTGTTATCTTCAGTGCAGTTGCTTGGTTCACAGGTATCAGCATATATAGTAAGTGGGGTTGAGAATCCTACCTATTAACTGCTAGATTAAAAAACCTGCTGATGTTTCTCAGGATCATTGCCTTGTCCATCTTGTGCATACAGGTGTATGCTTTTGTTCCTGTCCTATTTCCCAGCTTTTCTCCTTACCCTCTCCTCATTGTCCAGTACTCAATTTCTCGCTTTCCTTTTAGTTGTGCTATAACTTTCTATTTGTATTTCTTCATTTGATTTCTTATACTAGGGAAAATATGCATTATTACACATGTGGGTCTGGTTTATTTCACTTATGAGTATATCTTCAAGTAGCATCCACTTAACTATAAATGAGTCAAGTTGATTTTTATAGATGAGTAATACTCCATTGTATAAAGATACCACATCTTTCTCAACCATTCCTCATGCGATGGGCATCTT
>NW_004524700.1:5363778-5364944 GCF_000260255.1 Octodon degus | reverse complement strand
CTTTGTCATTTCCTATAGCACTGACCTCTAACCTTTGCTGTGGAGCTTTGGTGCAGTTATAATCTTAGCACCTACTGAAATTCGGGTGCAGATCTATTAAGTTTGAGTTTATCCTCTTATGTGTGACCTGGGTCTAGCTGTTGTATTCAGCTCCTTCCTGCTACAACCCTTGGAAGTGAACCTGTTGTGCCCCTCTGGCACAACAGTGAACCTATTGTGCCCTTCTGTGTGCCCCTGGCCCATGGAGCACAAGGGAGTACAAAAGCTCTCCCACACACTAGCTGGTTCTGGGCTTGGGCTGGATCTGGGGTCCTGAGAGAGTCGCAGAAGTTCTCACTCGTCATGCTTGGGGGCAAGTGCTCTGCAGAGTTGCAGGAGTCCCAGTGTTGCTTTAGAGGGTCTCACTCACGCTGCTGCCTGTGTTTTGGTCTGGAGGGGTCCCGCGCACACAGGGAAGGCAGAAGCTCTCCCGCACCTTTGCCATGCATTCCTCCACATTTTAGGAATATACTTTTCTTTTTACCAGTGCGCCCTAGTGTCTATTTTTGTTCTCAGAAATATCACTGTCCTTAACCACTATTCTTGACTAAGATGCTTTGAATAAATACTAAGGTTCTTGGTATCTCACGGCCTTCTGTTACTCATGAACAATTAGTCACCCCAGATCCCTGCTGCACCCCTAATTTGTCTTTTACTCTTTCTGCCTAGCATGCAGTATAATATTTGGCAGGAGACTGGGAACTCACTGCAGGAGGTCTGTGATAAGTGGTGCTGTGGAAATTGTCTCCAATAGTTTTAGAGGAGTTGAACTGAATTATTACTATTTCAATAGTCATAAGTGAGTTCATCAGTAAATGAGATCTTCATTTGACTTTTCCCAGAGTAAATTCTTCTTTGGACGTTCAAGCCCTACAGGAAAATCCAGCAGATGCTGCAGTGTGTGAGGTCATGCATGACTCAATTTTGTATTGCAGGAAGGCCCATCAGTGCCCACACTTCTACACACATCTTTTCATGTATCTCTGTTCAACAGAAACCAGTGAGTAGGCTGACCAGGCCCTTGGGAAAATCTTTCTCAGAATTAAAGGAAAAATAATCCCAAGAGAGTATATGGTAAAGTGTGTGTGTACATGAGAGATGAACAGAGGGAAGAGGCAAAAGAGAGA
>NW_004524700.1:5360997-5362098 GCF_000260255.1 Octodon degus | reverse complement strand
TAGTACTTTATTTTCCATTGTTTTTCTCAACACCCTTTATCTGTCTTTATATCTTATTGTTTGCTTTGCTTTGCTAATAACTTAATACTGAAATTATTTCTAATTGTTTCAAACAATGTCATTAAGGCATTAATATAACATGTTTCTACTTAATATATATATTATTTGCATGTTTTGACCATTTATTTTTTATTTTCTCACTCTCCTTTTTCATGGACTTTTAAAAAATTTTCTAAAAAGAATACTTCTCTACTGCTGGTGGGTATGTAGACTGCTGCAACCATTATGGAAATCAATGTTGAGACTCCTTAAGTAACTATGACTGGAAATCCCATTCAAACCAGCTAACCCCCTACTGGGAATTTTCCCAGAGAAACTGAAAACGTCATATCATAGTGATATATGTGCATCTATGTTTATAGCAGCACAATATGTGATAGTCACATCTTGGAAACAACCAAGATGCCCATCACCTGAGGAATGGATGAAAAAGATGTGGTACTTTTATATGCTGGAGTATTACTCAGCTATAAAGAATGATAAATTCAAAGCCTTTATATTTCAGTGGATGCCACTTGAAGATATATTCATAAATGAAATAAACCAGACTCACATGTGTAAATATTGCATAGAATCCCTAGTATAAGGACTCAAAAGAAGAAATAAAGTTAAAAAGATGGAACACAATTAAAAGTAAAGTGAAACTTAAGGATTACACAATGAAGAGAGGGCAAGGACAAAAGCTAGGAAACATGAGAGGGGCAAAGCCATACATTTATATGCACAAGATGGTTAAAGCAATGATCCTGAGAATACTCAGTAGGTTTTTGAAACTAGCAGTTTTTTGGTAGGATTCTCACCCTGACTACATGCTGAAACCTGTAAACTAAGCAACTGCACTGAAGATTGCAATGTGTAATTGTAGGGTCATGCTTGGAATGCCTGTCATTCTGGTCTTCTAAATACGTACTGCTTGTAATGACATTACAATTAGTGCCATACTGTCTCTCAAGAAAATGTTTGTTTAAAAAAAGGGTAACAAATGAAAACAAGATACAAGAAAAAGAAGTCACAGGATTGTCTTGCTGCAATGCTGTGTAT
>NW_004524700.1:5357241-5358672 GCF_000260255.1 Octodon degus | reverse complement strand
TTCAAACTTTGAATCCAGATTGTCTTTCTTCCAAGGATATCTTCATGATGGACTTCTCTGAGGCCACAGAGTATATGAGGTGGGGCTCTGTAGACATCATCCGGGGCAGAGGCAATTTACCTTTGCTTTATTTCTCCATTTCAGAGATGAGTGGAGAAGTGGATAAAAATTACTGAAGATATACTATGTGTATGCACCAACTCTGCATTTTACAATGATAACCATTATGTTTTGCAGATGTGTACTGATAAAATTAAAAATAACATTCCACAAAAAAGTAAATACAAATGTCAAAAAATGTGCCATAAAACAGTAATCATCATTTAGTCTCAGTTGTGGTGTAGTTTTTTTTCTGGAGAAACTTTATAATAAAAGTTCAGGGAACTTGTTTTTAAAAACTATTCATCAACACTTACTGAACTCTTGCTCAGAGGGAACAGAGAAAGAAAAAAGAAAAAGAAAGAAAGAAAGAAAGAAAGAAAGAAAGAAAGAAAGAAAGAAAGAAAGAAAGAAAGAAAGAAAGAAATTTTGGTGGTTGGCTTTCAAACTCTTTGGGGACCCCTATATGGATTCAGATGGGAAATAATTGTTATTTTATCTCAATATTTCTTAGTTTTGGGCAATAGGACTTCTATATCTTTCCTAGAGTAATTTGTATGTTGCATATTTGCAAATATGAAGTACCGGTCTTATTATTCTTAACATTGCAATTTTAATATGCTTAGGAACTTACAAAGACTGAAATATGTTACAAATAGAAATATAGTTGAAGTTAAGTTTAATTTTAGGCTTCTTTTGGGATGTTTTCTAAAGTTGTTCCTTATTTCTGTTCATTACTTTTTTAAGAATATAGACATTATTTAAACATCTTCAGAGTTAGAGTAAACTAAAGCTGGTTGTGGTGGTACCTGTAATCCCAACTTTTGTGGAAGTTGAGACTGGAAGGTCACAAGTTTGAGCCCTGCTGAGTCATTTTAGTAGGACTGTAGTGCAAAATGAAAATGAATTACAGAGTTGGGGAAATGGAATGAGAAGGTCCTGCATTCAGTCTCCAGTACTGACTGACTGAACAAATAATAAATGATAAATAAATAAACAAAAATAAACCAAGCAAAAACTTGAAAATATTTCCATTTCAAAAGGTGATAAAATGTATATCTCTGAAGATAACCACAAAAGAACAAATAAGATGTGGCAAAAAAAAAATCTTATTTCCAAAGAATTAAGATTTCAGTGGATGCAAATAAAAAGCTCACATCACCTGCATGTGACTGACATCAAGTGAATATTCCCCAGCCTGCTGTTACGCTCCCTCTACTTGTGCCACAGAGTGCTATGGCTTGTGCTCACTCAACTGTGGTCAGAAAGGAAATTATTTATTCAAATAACAGAACTTAACAAAAAAAAGGGTATACAGATGAATGTCCATTT
>NW_004524700.1:5343855-5356678 GCF_000260255.1 Octodon degus | reverse complement strand
GGCCTGCCATGCTGACTTTGCCCCTGGGGCATGCTGAGACAACAGTTGAGACTGGGCATGGTGATGCTTGCCTGTAATCCCAGCTCTGGGGAGGTTGTAAACAGGTGATCACATTGAGTCTGATCAAGTAGTGAGACCCTGAACACTCTGTAGGCCCTTCTCTAAAATACAAACCAAAAAAATCAGTTCTGTGTATAACATGTACAAATTTATATCTTTCATGCTTATTCTCTGAAAAATACAACTTGACCACTATTTATATAGCAGTTTCATTACATTGGATACTATATACAATCTAGAAATGTTTTAAAGCATACAAGAGTATATCTATATATGACTTCCAAATACTGAACCATTTTACATAAGAAACTTGAGTACATGAAGATTTTTATAAATACTGGGGGTCTTATAACTAATGTCCTGCAGCTAAGAATGAGTGACAGTGTAGTTTGGAAGGAAGAAAAGAGAAGGAAAGGTCAAGGTAAAGGAAGAGAACAAAATCTGTCGATTGTGCTTCTCTCCTGTTCTCTTTCCCCTTCTTTTTGTTCTTTCTTCTCCCCACATTTTAACTACAAATACCATTTCTCCATGAAATAGTCATCATAAATAGCTGAAGAGAAGCAAACTGTATATACAGCTAATCATCAAGAAGTTATGGAAATTAGGTCACAAACCAAAGTTTCCTTATGTTCCCTTACCTCCCACTATGTTCCTTTCTTCCACTTACCCTGCATCTGTGTCCTTTGCCATGAAATTTAGGGCCTCCTCCTGTCAAGATCCAGGTCATACTTTTGCATTCCTTGGATTTGAATTTGGCCATTTGGTTGCCTTTTCTAGCATAGTGTATGGAGAAATTTCAACCAGAGTACTTTTAGTCTAAGCTGTTTTTTATACAAAACCTCTGTTTATACCATGAAAATGCCAGACATGGAAATTTTCATGTAGAAAATTCTAACTATAGGAAGATGAGAAAATATTTTGGAACTTTGACATGAGGGACGAAACTGATATTCCACAAGATTAAGCAAGACAGGCCAATCTATAACAAATTTTGTAAATCATCGCAGATTAGTCAATCTTGTGGATTAATAAATATTGTTTGAGCAGTCTGAATACTTTTTTTTTGCACATAGAATGAGGGCTTCAGTTTTCTAGAATAAGGATTTTGAGGTAGAATTCTGGAAGAAGATTTTGAAATAGTGTAACTTCTATGATAGTGAGGAAACACAAAAGAGTATTGAGTCATGAGTTATATACATATAATAAAAATAAGACTTTAACGAGAATGGTTTTCAATTTTTTCTTTCTTTAAATTATATTTATTATACCAGAATAAAAATGACAACCCAAGTAATAAACTGATGAAAGCCCATCATGAATCATTTATCTCTACCATGCACACTATTTCTCAAAATATAATTTCAGAAAATGGAATTTAATGAAGCATGTTGCTCTTGAGGATAGCTAAATATTTGGATTCCTGATAATATTGTGGTCTTCATGTCACAGTTAACATAGTAGTCTATTATACTGTAAACAATTTGAACAAGTTCTGTCAGGCCTCTTATTATCATCACATTACAAAATATTCTTTCAATCTCTTAACATAACTAATGAGTTCATAGTTTTTTTGTAATGTTCTTCCAATTTATTTTTAAGTGCAAGTTAGTTAGATTTATCATAGAAAAACTGATTAAAACTAATCATCTCTCCCTAAAAGTCAAACTGAAAATTATTAGTTGCATTTGTAGGAAAAATATTTGATTAAGACAGTTTATGGATGTTTGAAGGGCTGTTATCCAATTAATCATAGTGGAATAGCAAATATTCGTCTCTGAAGTTGAAAGTGTAGTGGTAGTTACCACAAACAGAAAACCACAAGTGAGGAGTCAGATGAGGAGAGTTGATTTATGAATACCAAGTTACAATTAAATAAAAAAATGAATAGATATTGTGGTAATGCACAGTACATTAACTATAGAGAATGATAACATATTGCATATTTTAAAAATACAAGAAGAATTCTGAATGTTTTAATTGTAAACAATCTATGAATATTTGAGCTTATATATTTATATATTTGAACATTACGTGATGTGTATATATACTAACACATCATATTATATGAGAATTTGTACAGTTTTGTTTTATGTATAAGTTGAAAATAGTTTACATTAAAAAGATAGATTAGAGATTTTGTTTCAGAAACAACATTAATTTAGAGAACTCAAGAAAAATAGTTATTTTCGTGTAGCTTTAGATTTCCTGTTGTTACATCTTCCTGTCATTCTAAAATGCCATTTTCTTCATTTCATTCTATGTGAAAAACTACCATTAGCATCTTTGAAATTTGTGTATGTTGTGACAGACTCTCTTGGCTTTGGTTCCTCTTAAAGTATCTTGATTTACCCTTTATTCCTGAAGGGCATTTTTGTTTCATATAACACCTGAGTTATAATTTTATTTTAGTTTTTTGTCCAGAACTTAAAAATTATTATTCTTCTTCCTTCTAACTTCCCTTGCTTGTTATGCAAATAGCCTGACATTTGAATTTATTCTCTCATGTGTATGGTGGCATTTGTCTCCTTACATTAAAGATATTTTCATTTTATTTCATTTCCATAAGTCTTGTTAATATGTTTATTTATTTTCCTTGATATCATTAAGATTCTGCTTCTTGAATCTATAGATTTTTAAGGTTGGGAAGGTTTGAACAATTTTCCATTACTTTTAGTCTCATACTTCTTTTTTCTTTTTTTATGACTCTGAAGCTATCGATAGTATATCTCTTGTTAGAGTCCCTCAAATTCTTTTCTTTTTAAATTTTGTAGTACTGGGGATAGAACTCAAGACCCTGTGCTTGCCAGGAAAGCACTTATTCTACTGAGGATCACTCAAATTCTTGAAAACATATTCATTAACTGTATACATTCGCCCTCTATTCTAATTGGATAATTTATATTGTTATATCAAGCTATTGTTTTTATCCTAAGTTCTTGATCTTATGCTTTAAGTTTATTCATTATTATTATAGTTTTATGTATTTAGTAGAGGGTCTACAGGATCTCACTACACAGATCAGACTCATAGTGATCCTCCGGCTTTCAGTCTCCCGTGTGTAGGGATTACAGGCACATGCCACCATGCCCAGTCTCAATTGCTGTCTCAGTGCACTCTTGGGCAGAGCAGTATGGCACACCAGGAATTGAACCCAGTCCCTGTAGTCCCTGTATCTGAGGATTGGTAGTTTTTGGTTGTTTTTCTCACTTGAAATTCTGGATTTGATAAACAATTATCAGTGTATCTTAGATTTTTAGTATCATTTTATAAGTATTTGGATTTTATTTGAATATTCTTCTGTACTAGAACTCTTTGAATTCATCTTCTGGGAAATCAGAATATACATCATGGTGGAGTGTTCTTTTGATTTCTGGAATAAATAAAGAGCAGTCCAGGCTCCCCAGTACACCTCCATTGAAAGATCTTGGCTGAAAGAAGGATCACTTTATTACTTTCCCCCTGGGCCTCGAAGACATCCTTGTGGGATGGATTCTCAGCACTGCCTAATGGAGATGAAAGCTTTGACCCTGCACTGGGCCTCCTCTGATACCACATAGTCAGCAGGTCAGAGGGACCTCACAGGTTGTAGGTGGGAATCCAGGCTTCTCATGTATTGCTATTGCTGCACAGCACCAAAGTACCAGCTCCACTTGCCTTTCTCTGACATCACCGTTCTGGTGGGGAGGAGGGGGAGAGTTGAAATCTATCTGCCCTTTGCTGTAATGAACAAATATAAGACTTCAGTTTTACTAGTGATATTTAACTAAAGGAGGGTGATTATTACCTGAATGGTTTCTATCTTGCTATATAGTCCCTTTCCTGGTCTTTTTTTTTTTTTGAATCACCTTTTTGTGACTTAAAAAAATCATTTAGTATTTCTAGGTTGTTGACTTCTCTAGTCTTGAATATGAGAAGCAAGAAAACACCCAATAACTCATTACCTTGTCATTCTGAAGGTACCAGGAGGTCAGTCTTTGTCTCTTCACCTATCAGAATCTTCTCATGGTCCTTTTGCAGCTTAGCTCAGTTGTTTTTCTCATGGTCCTTTTAATAAAATCCTCAGAACTTTTAACTGCTTTTAGCAAAAGGAACAGGAACAATAGTGTCTACTCATTCGGTTTAACCAATGATGAGCTTTAACTTTTTAATTATTTTGCTTCTTCTTTGGCTAGTTTGAAAGCTTTATTCAATTATATAATTAAAATAATTCATGTATATTAAGTGCGTCCATGCTCTTATCTTTTTCTAAAAGTGTAATAAATGATTCAATTTACCTACTTTCTCTTAATCTTACAATTATCATCAGATATTTTAGTTTTAGATTTAAAATGCCACAATATGCTTCAGTGTTTAATTTTTCACATTATATCATTACATTTTTCATATGCCTGCTTTGCATATCATGTCCCATTCTGGGATTATGTTTTATTCTGTTTTAACAATATTGTAAATAAATCTTATTGTTAGTTTCCTAGTGACAAACGATTTTTAGGTTGCTAAAAACTACTTCACTGTCATTCATTAAAGATGACTTAAATGGATAGAAAATTCTAGGTAGACAACTATTTTCTTTCAGCATTTTGAAGATAGTTTTCTACTGCTTGGATTTCAGGTTTATTTCTACAAAAATGAATTTTCATCTTTCTCTGGTCATTTAAAAATTCTGATCTTTGTCTAGTTTTTGGTAAGCCAGTAATATGTCCAGGTGTCAATAAAATTTGATTTTCAGTATATTAAAGTGTATTTTGTTTCATATATTCAGTATAGTTAGACATTTCTTATTAATGGAAAAATTGTTATTGTATCTTAAAATAATGGTTCATTCTAATTCTCTATATTGGGGGCTCTGATTCAGTTTATGTAAAACTTTTAAATTTATGTTTTATTATATACTCAATTTTTTTCTTCTTTATACTTTTTATGCTGATAACTCATTCATCCTCTTTTTACATATTTACAGTTGTCTCTACTTCTGCCTGGCTATTAAGCTCATCCATTAATAACTTACTCCTATATTTTTCACTTTTTAAATTTGCATTTTATTGCTAAATATCTGTTTTACAATTTCTTGCAAATATTAAGTTTATGTTTTCTTTTTTGAACATAGTAATAATTTTATAAATTTTACCTGAAAATGAAAACATCTGAAACTTTCATGGTTATGTTTCAGATTTAGTGTTTGCTCACTTTGAGATGTGCTTTAGTAACTGTAAGATTGCCTTTGTGTCAGGATTTTCTATGGGGAAAATTATCTGACAGTTGAGGGAACATGTGTGGAGGCATTATGCTTGTGTTCATTAGATGGCTTATGGTTCTATTAGATCAAGAATGTTTAAATGACAATTTAAAGCTTTGCATTTCATGCTGACTAATGATTTCCAGTATCACATTATGAGAATTTATCCTTTCAGACTCCCAATTTATTGTGTTTTCTTTATTTGAGTTGACTATTTTTCAGTGTTAATTTTGATTTTTCTTTCTCTTGTCTAAAGACTTTCTGAACTATTTTCAAAACATCTAGTATAGGCAAATATCACCTAGGTAAAAACCGATTTACTAGTTGTTTATACCCAGTGTGTCCAGTGTGCTTTCAGCTTCATCCTATTGACTCATTATTATCGGTCATGTCACCTTTGCTTTTAATAAAAATTTTACATTTTCAATGTGGCAGTTTTAATTATCTTTGGTGAGGCATAAAGCAACATTATGGGGAATGAGAAGTCTAGTTTCTCTATGATATTAGCACATTAATAAATCTCAGAATATTAACAGCTACATTTTGTATGTTCAGAAAACTAAGCATAATCAGTCTAGAAATTTAAAAAGTGAATTAAGCTGTATTATCCAACCATATTTGATAAAGTATCCTGCACATATTAGCTCTTTGTGAAACCATACATAGCTCTTTTGAGAACCTTTTTAACTTAGATTATTTTTGTATCTGTATATATGTGTATTAGCATAGCTTGGATGGTAACATTAAATGCTTTTTCTCTTTTGTGTTAGCCACAGAGCAGCCAGAAATCTTTGAAAATCCTACTGCCATGTGAAATTGTTCAGCATAACTGAATTAATTTACAATCAAGTGAAATAAATGTCATCACAGGAAGAAAACAAAAACATTATGACCTAGATGAGTCTACATCAACTGAAATTTTGAACCTTACTTTTTGTTCTTTCAATATCTAGCTTTACAATGAAAAAAAATTATGCAAGTTTCTAATGTGAAGTGAAATTTGAAATTGAAATTTTAGAGTGCTCGATGTTTTTAAAAAAGATTTCCTGTATGCAGCCACCATGGGAAGAAACAGATGCATAAGCTTGCTATTTGAATCTGGCTCCTTAGGGTCAGTGCCTGGATGAGGTGTCCCAGCACCATTATCCATCCATTCAGGCATGCTAGGAAGAGTTACCATGCAGAGATAACAGAGAAGAGCAAGCTTTCTCTGGAAGGATTTAAGAGCAGTTTAAGGATAGTTATCCTGAACATAGCACAGACCAGTTACTATATTTGGTTCCACTGTTACAAAAGTAAATAAAACATTTCTAATTCTCATGAAATTCCAGTTCAACATAACAGATAACATAAGCTACATAATAATAACTATATAACTGAGTGTGAAGATGATACAATAGAAATATTTTCTGTAGAAATTTGAGTAGTTAACTGGTCTAGGGCATAGCTCAGTGGCAAAGTACTTGCTTGCCAAGTGGACGGTCTTGCGTTTGCTTCACAGAACCAAAAGAAAACAAGAAAGAAAGAAAGAAAGAAAGAAAGAAAGAAAGAAAGAAAGAAAGAAAGAAGAAAGCAAAAGAGAAAAGTAACTAAATTGCCTTGAACTATTTTTGAGGGGGAAAAATACGTTGTTTTACATTTTTAACTACTTGTATAACAGATGCTTTAGCACAATAAAGGCCAATTCTGGTCCTCCTGGAGTTCTGCTGCGCCCTGGCCTCCAGTCCTTTCCCTGAAGACTATGCAAAAACCTGGAAAACTGCTCCATGGTGTCATGCAGACTGCCATAGGGATCTGGGGAGCCTTGGTGGGCCCTACCCTGTGCCAACCCACCATGGAGAGAGACTTCCAAGACTTTGGCCTCCACTTATCATCATCAGATTCTTCTTGAACTGTGGCCTGCCCTCCAACCTCAATGAGGTAGAAACCACATTGAATCCCACATGTCAGGAGCTTTAGTGCACCTACCCTGCCCTCCCACTCTCCTGCACCCCACCCCCTACCATCACTGTTGAGTCACGGAGAAGATTGGGGGATTCAAAACATGACAAAACAAAGGAACAAGAGGCAATCTCAGGCCTCTAGCTCACCCAAAAATAAGTCCAGGAGACAAAGTCACAGGAGAACTTTTTACACACCTGAAATTTCTGAGATGATAGCAACTGAAGTAAAGAAACAATTCCATCAGTTTATGGAGGAAGTCAGTTCATAAATAATCTCTTAGGAATAAAGGGAATGACAATAATCATGAAAGATTTTACCAACATCTAAGGAAGACATAGACAAAAAAAAAATAGGACATAGGAAAGTGATGGAAATATTGAACTAACAATACAGGCAAGAACTAGAATGCATAAAACAGATTCAAACAAGATATCTAGAATATTGAGAACTCCACTGAAATCTGGCAAAACTGCTTGAATGAAACAAAAGACAGAATTTCAGACCTTGAAGATAATGAACATAAAAGGAAAAATTTCTTAAAAAATAACAAGGAACCAGAAAATAAAAATACACAGCAAGATGATGAAAAGAAAAACAATATAATACAAACAGGTATCAACCAAAAGCTGGAGTTAACACAAATGACATAAAAAGATTCTTTGCATAAGTAGTAGTAGAAAATTTTCCAAGCACAGAAAAAGAATCTGCCATATAGATAAGTGAAGCATATGTATATCCAGATAGCCATAATCAAAATAAATCTTCAGCCAGCCAGACATATATTAATCAAGATCCCAGAAATTGAACAAAAGAACAGAATGTTAAAATCTGTTAGAGAGAAGAAACAGATTACATATAAAGGAAAGCACATCAGGATCACAGCAGATTTCTCAACATAAACCATAAAATAAAGAAGAGCCTGGCGTGAGGTACTTCAGTAAAGAAAACAACTTTCAACCCAAATTGATATATCAAGCAAAACTGTCTAATTTAATGGAGAGCATGGATGCTTCCATGACAAAGAACAACTGAAGAAATTATGATAACCAAGTCAACCCTGCAAAGAGACAGCTATTGCAGGAAGAGACAAAGATGAAAACAACTTCAAAAACAACACAAGAGAACCACCAAGCAGAGCAAGTAATTGGACAAAGAGGAAAAAGGGATCCTATAGTAGGAAAACAACATGACAAAGATATGCCAATGTATATCAGTTATAACCATCAATGTAAATGGTCTCAATTCACCAATCAAAAGAAGCAGATTGGCAGAATGGATCTAGAAACAAAATCCAACAATATACTGTGTACAAGAAGCACATTAAAGTCAAAAACAAATTAATAGACTGAAATTCGAGGTATGAAAAACAGTACTCCATGTGACAGGAACCCAGAGAAAAGCAGGGGCAGCTATTCTGCTTGCTGATGATGTCAACAAGAAACCAAGCATGAACATGACTAAAAGAGAAAAAGGTCACTACGTACTTATCAGGGCAAAACTGCAAGAGGAAGACATAACAATTATGAATATATATGTACTGTCTCAGTTACTCTTTTCTCATTCCTGGGACATATACCTGACACTCAATATTAGGGAAGGAAAGGTTTATTTAGCTCACAGTTACAGAAGATTCTAGTCTATACTCAGCAGGCTCCAAGGCAGAGAGGCACATGACAGAGAGCAACCTTTCATGGTGGTGGCAAAGAGCAGAGAGCAAAAAGGAGGGGCCTCAGCTCAGGTAGCAGCTAGCCTTTTTCCCCAACTCACATTGTAATGCAAATTACGTGTCCCAGGTCAGGTGTAGCATCCACACCCACAATAATCAATCACAAATTCCAGAAGCCATCCCATGATTGTATGAGGCTTTGGGGGGACACTTATGCAAAACCATAGCATGCATCCAATATAGGAGCAACCAACGATATAAGACATTTTAACAGACATGAAAAATCTAATGAACAGTCAGTAACATAACTGTACTGGAGGATTTTAACACCCCACTGACACAAAGAGATAGATCAACTATGCAAAAATAAAGAAATAACAGAACTAAACCACGAGAATACATGGACGTAGTAGACTTTCACAGAGTGTTCCACCTAACATCAGAATACACATTCTTCTCGGGTCCATATGGGATGTTCTCCAAAATAGATCATGTGTTAGAACACAGAACATGTTTCAGTAAATGCAAAGGAATTGACATTATCCCATGCATATTATCTGTGCATAGTACAATGAAACTGGAAAATATTGGCAAAAGCAACAGCAAAAACTCATGGAAGCAAAACATGAAAACTAACACACATGGAAACGAAACAATAGTCTTCTGAACAATCTATGGGTTGCAGATGAAATTAAAGAAGAGAATAAACAATATTTATAATCAAGTGAAAATGCAAATAATATGTACTGGAACTTGTGGGATGAAATGAAAGTAGTCTTAAGAGGGAAATTTTTAGCAATGAATTCTTACATCAGGAAAACAGAATGAGCCCAAATAAATAATCTTATGCTGCACCTCAAGCTCCTAGAAAAAGAAGAGCAAGTCAAGTCCAAAGCCCAAAAAGGCAGGAAATTATAAAGATCAGAGCAGAAACAAATTTAATGGAGATGAAGAAAACAATACAAAGAATTAAGTGGAATAGTTGCTTCTTTAAAAGAATAAACAAAATTGAAAAATCCCTAGCTAACCTATCATCAAAAGGAAAAAGAAATCAAATTCATGCAATAAGGAATATAAAGGGTGAAGTCACTACAGAACCTATAGATATTCAGAAAGTCATCAATACTTATTTGCAAAATCTTACTCTCATAGAATGAAAACACATAAGGAATCAACAGATTCCTAGATACATACAAACTACCAAAGCTTAAGCAAGATGATATAAAAATTCTGAATAAACCAGTATCAGTCAATGGAATTGAAAACGTAACAAAAAAATACCAGCCAAGGAAATCCCAGGTCCTAATGCACTCAGAGATGAGTTCTACAAGAAATTTAGAGAGGACCTAATGCCAAATCTTCTATTTTAAACTATTCAATGAAATTGAAAGGGAAGCAGTTCTCCCAAACTCATTCAGAGGGACAAGTATTAGTCTGATAGCAAAGCTAGAGAAGACCCCAGCCAAAAAAGAGAACTACAGGCCAATCTCCTAATGAACATAGGTGCAAAAATCCTCAATAAAATACCAGCTATCAGAATACAGCAAATCAAGATTATACATCATGAACAAGTGGGATTCATCTGAGGAATGCAAGAATGATTTGCTATATGCAGAACCATAAATGTAATACACCACATCAATGTAACCAAATACAAAAATCACATGATCATCTCAATAAATGTATAAAAAGCTTTTTAAACAAAGTTCAGCATTAATTTTTGATAAAAACACTACAGTAAATTGGAATGCATCGTCATGCCCTCAACCTGATAAAATCCATCTATAACAAACCAACACCAATATCATATTTAATGAACAAAAATTGAAAGGCTAAAAATCAAGAACAAGTCAAGGATGTTCACTGTCACCATTTCCATTCAAAATAGTCTGGAAATATTAGGCAGAACAATTAGATCAGAGAAACAAAGAAAAGAAATAATGGTTAGAAAAGTAAAACTATCATTATTTTTAGGTGATATGATACTGTACATAGACAACTCCAAAACTCCACTAAGAGATTTGCAGATTTAATAACTAAATTCAGTAGTGTAGCAGGATACATTACCATTAAAAATCATAGCATTTCTATGAATACACAAGGGACCCACCAAGAGAAATGATGGAAACCATGCTTTTCAAATTAACACCCTAAAAATTAAACACTTAGGAATGAATCTCACAAAGAAAGTATATTTGTACAGTGAAAATTATAGTACTCTGAAAAAATAGATCAAAGAGGATTTCACTAAATGTAAAAATATTCCTTTTTCTGGATAGGAAGAGCCAACATTGTGAAAATGGCCATACTTCTAACTCTGTTGTACAAATTTAATACAATCCCTATCAAGATACCATCAGCATACCTCACAGATCTAGAGAAAACATTCCTGAAATTCATCTTGAACTAGAAGAGACCTAGAATAAGAAAAGCAATCCTGGATAACAAAGGAAAGGCAGAAGGCATCACAATCCCTGACTTGAAATTATACTTCAAAGATACTGTAGTAAAATTAGCATGATACTGGCAAAAGAAAAAGACCTGAGTATCAATGGAACAGATTAGAAGATAAAGACATAACTACAAATATAGTCAGTCATTTTATGTTCAATTAAGGGCCCAAACATGTTCACTGGAAGAAAAACAGCCTGTTTAATAAATAGTGCTGCAAAAATGGGCTTTCAACACTCCAAAGGCCTAAAATAGATCCATGGTTATCACCATGCACAAAATTACAGTCAAAATGGGTAAAATATTCAAATATTAAAAATGAAACACTAAATTTTCTGGAAGAAGTAGGTAGAAACATTAAGAATATAGTTGTGGGTAGATCGTTCATGAACAAAAATAAAACTGTATGGGAAATACTTCAAAAAAATCAATAATTGGGATTTCATCATTGTGAAAAGTTTTGGCACTTCAAAAGAAATCACCAACAGAGTAAAAGAAAACCAATCATTTGGGAAAAAATTATAGTGGACTTTGCTTCAGACAAAGGACTTCTATCTAGAGCATATAAAGAATTTTTTTAAAAATTAGCCCCTAAAATCTCAGACTCAATCCAAAATTTGGAATCTCAGAGGAATGTAGACTTCACATATAAAGAGAAATAAATGGCAAATACATGCAAAGTATATGCAAAAATGTTCCACATCACTGGTCATTCAAGAGATGCAAATTTTAAAAAGTTAATATACTATCTCACCCTAGAAAGAATAGCTATCATCAAGAAGTCAACCAATAACAAATACTAGAGAATCTGTAGGGAAAAAGGAACCCTTGTCCACTGTTGGTGAGAGTGCATGCTGGTACAACCATGGAAATCAGTATGGAGATTCCTCAAAGCACTGTGATTTGAGGTCTTATTCAATCCAGTTTCCTCTCCTCAGTATTTTTCCAATAGAACTGAAATCATCATACCATAGCAGTATATGTGCAACCATGTTTACAGCAGTTCAATTTGTTGAACCTAATCTTGCAAGCAACCCAAATGCCAATCAACTGAGGAATGGATAAAAAAGATACAGTATTTTTACATAATGTAGTATTGTTCAGCTGAAAAAAAGATAAATTGGAGGCTTTTTTTAGAAAAATGGATGCAACTAGAGACTATAGTGGTAAGTGAAATAAATCAGATCCTATATGTGCAAATATCATATTATCTCACTATCATGAGAACATAAAAGAGGAAAAAAAAGTCTGAAAGACAGTAGATACTGTAAAAGGAAAAGATTTTGTTCAGGAGGAAGGAAAAAATGAAATGAGGAAAAGAACAAATGAAAGAAGGGAAATAGATATACTTATGTACTTATGTGGAATAGTTGGAAATTGTGCCGCTGATTTGTTGGTCTTTTGAATGCAGCAGTTGATGCTTAATCTTCTGTTTTTTCTTATTCTTATTATTTTTTCTCTTTTGG
>NW_004524700.1:5322978-5343570 GCF_000260255.1 Octodon degus | reverse complement strand
TATGAAAGCAGACAGCCATTATGTAAGACTTATTTTTTTTGTGCCCATAATCAAACTCATGACCTTGCACTCATCTGCTTGTCCTGCAGTCACTGTGCCCCTGGCCTATATCTCTGGCCCAGAACCTACTATGTAATCCTAATTACTAAGAATGCCAAGGCAAGAAGATCATGAATTTGAGGCCAACCTAGAAAAGTTAGCAATATTTTGTATTAAAATGAAAAATAAAATTTTAAAAGGGCTAAGATGATGTAACTCTGTGGTAGGGGCCTTCTCTACAGTGTGCTGAGGTCCTGAGTTTCATGTACACTATTAGAAAGACAGAAGACAGACAGAGAGAGAGAGAGAGAGAGAGAGAGAGAGAGAGAGAGAGAGAGAGAGAGAGTCATATTTTAAAAAGCATGAAATTTGACCTCTTGGCTAATGTCACTAAAATGAAATCTTGGTCTAATTTGCTGCAGCACAATATATATGAGCACATAGCAAGCTTGTACTAAGGCAGCCTGGAGATTTCACAATCCAATTTAGGAAAGTAGTGCTTGTTTTCTACTAATGTGTCCAATCAAATTATATACTCTATCTCTATCCAACTCAATTAGGCTTGTTAGAATGTTTCTGTAGATATCTATTTGTACTATTTGAAATAGACATTTCATGCTATGATATATGGTGGAAAATGAAAAATGGTTGAGAACAAAAATGTATTTTTTGGTCAAATTACCTGATTTTCCAAACAGTTCTGTAACAGTACAGTGTGATCTGATCCATCTTGTTAGCTGGTGAGATTAAACCTAGAAGCTCATAGTCTAATGAACTTGTTGCCTACATACTGGTCTTTTGTTATCAACAGCTTGTTGAATCAGGATTAAAATAGGGTAAAGAAATGGTCAAAGATCTCTCTATTGTGAGAACATAATGCATTTCTAGACACTGTTGTTTCAGTGGAATACATAGATCTGTCCCATAGAAAATTACATATTATGACCATGTACTGATTTCCTGAAAAAATTCTTTTCTTTTAGTCAGGCAGTAAGTGAACATTACGAAAATTAAAGTAGTCAATTTTCCTATACGTCTATTTCTTATGGACAACTTGTCTTTTCCTCTGAGAAACCTTTATCTACAGAATGTGCACACATACATATTAAAAACATTCTTCAGCACTTTAGTATGATCTACCAGGATCATTCACAGGGTGATGTAGGCAAGTGTTCGTAAATCTGAGTATTTGTTTGTCCTAGTGAAAAAAAAAAAAAAGATTCTACTTAGCTCTTCTTTTTTTCTTTTCTCAAGAAGCTGGTGGAGTTCTGAGTAAGCTATAACATTTGAAAAATATGTGTGATAACTTAGTGTAGGAATACTAAAAAGAAGCTGCTAAGTCCTAATATTTCCTGGACAAGAATAATTCTTACCTGTGAGTCCCAGTGACTCATGATAAGAAAATCTTATTTCCTGATTTTCTGCACACTGATGCTTCTCAGTTGAAGCATTAAACGTGATTCACTGATGGGAGTCAGCCAAAGGCATTCAACATGAGGTAGAAAGATAATGCGATATAAAATTTCAATATGAAGGGCCGGCCAAATAGCTCAGTGGATTAAAGTGTCTGCAAGCAGGCACAGAGGCCTGGGGTTCAATCCCCAGGTCTGCTGTGCGGGCCCCGCCCCCTGGGGTGCTCTGGAAGGGCAACTGAGACTGGGCATGGTTGCATGCCTGTAATCCCAGCTCTTGGGAGGCTGTAAACAGACTGATCACTGTAAGTCCGATCTAGTAATGAGACCCGATTTAGTAATGAGACCCTTCCCTAAAATACAAAAAAAAAAAAAAGCTAAAGCAAAGAAACAAACAAAAAAAAAAAATTCAAGATGAGAAGATGAGCAGGAGCTTGGCTAAAGCCAGTGCCTCCATACCACCACCCTCAGGTACCTGGAGTGTATGATAGCTGGCCCAAAAAGGCAGCAGAGGACCTGAGTGGTGCTTTGTCATGTTCCCTGTGAAATGATCAAACTAGGAAATTATATCACTTTTCATTTGAGAAACTACATATACATATAAAACATTTAAAACCTACAAAATGCATAATCTTGGCATATTAATATTGAGCAAGGTAAAACATATATGTACCATCTTGTCTTAGGTAGCATATAAAAGCTCCCACACAAATTAATTTTTTTAGTATGAATAAGAAAGTTCATGAGAAAGTGAAATAAATTTACTACTTTCTGCATTGCTATTTTAAGAAGATAGAATAAAAGTCTTACACAGAAAGAATTGTATATCAGATTATTTTGAAATTCAGATACCAAGATTAATGTGCATTCTGCTTACCTAGATGTTAGCTACTTATATATTTAATGTTTTCTTGAGAGTTGTTTTGAATAAAAGAGAGCATGATGTATGCTGAATTATAAGTTTTAATATTTATATGAATATACATTTAGTTATGGCAAGTTGACCTAGGTACAATTAAATGATGCACTACACCATTATATGCATAATATAAACCTTAACAAACTCTTGTCTATGAACAGCATACAGGTCTTCCCACTGGATGAGAATGTTTTCCAAAGAAATATTCCATTTTCTCATTGGTACCCCCAAGTGCCTATAATTGATATTAAAATACTCTTCCAAACAAAACTGCTAACAATCAGGAATCAACAACAAATATAAGGCACCGGGCTTCACAACGATCTCTCAAATCTCAAATTACTTGAAATTCCTGACCGTGTGTCCTCAGACACTTGCAGTGCTATAGGTTTTGCCTAGCTTCTGGTACAGTCTTCAAGTTAGGAAACCTCAGGCATGTCATTGTAAAATCCTCACCACGAATAAGACAACATACACACTCAGAACTTTCTTTTGCAGAATGTTTACTCTTCACTGATATGACTGAAAATTATAATCTCTTTTTAATGGAATTATGAATTTTTAATTATTTTAAAATTATTTACAGGGACAGTCAATATGATCAGACAATTCCAAAACATGGAGACTTAAATTTTTTCATCATTTGCTACTAAGGTGTCAGTTTTCACATATAGAAATAACTGACCTGAATATTAGGATGTTGGTAGTAGTTAAACATAAAATATATTTAAGAGTATTTTTAACAGTCTTGTTGAATGCATATGATACTTATTATAGTTACCATTTGATCAGTGAAACTCAGTGTCACAAAAGTAGAGCATTTAGTTTTGTAAGTTGAGATGAAAATAAACACATGCTCAAAACGTTCTTAAATCAATATGTTTCAGGGGTCTGCTCCGTATTAAGTTCCTCCAGTTGTTGCCTTGTGCTTGCCTGTGATTTATTCAAATCCTTGCTCCTGTTTTCCAGTATTAGGAATTTTCCTTTGTTACTAGTAAATGCCAGCTGCTACAGAAAGGTTTCTTTCACCCCTCCAAACGGGCAAGATAAATTGACTTGATATGTATTCGTGAAAACCTGCATTGTGTTTGTGACTCCGCGGCAGTGTGGCGGGCTCGTTTTCTTTCCTTCCTTGTATGTTTTACATTTTTCTAAGAAATTCATCCTGTTCTGCCTTGGGTTGCTAAAGCGCAAATTGTATCAAGATTTCATGAGTGTGTAATCACTTGAAATCAGGATTCTGCGCTTATGTTTTTATTAGCTGCGACACCTTTTATAGTATTTCACAATGAGTACTTAATAAAAGCTCCGGAGTGTACCTATGAATTAATTAATATGTGAACGTGATTCCTTGACTTAATTTTCACTAATATTTCTGCCTTCAACACTGCTATGTTCATTTATACTGATTTTCTGACATATTATAGTATTACCCTTAAAATGTAGATTTGCCTCAACCAATACAAAAATATCTCTTTGCCATTGCACATTTATAATTACATGTTTTTTCTTCTATCTTTCTGTGAATGATTCGTTTCACACTTTTCTTTTTTGGCCTGAATTTTAAATATGGATTCTACTTAGGATTCTACTTTTGGAATATTTTTCTTTCTTTGTGTTTTTCGGAGTGAGTTTATTCATCATTATGTTCCTCTTACATTTATTTCAGATTTCTAATTTATAAAGAAAAATAGTTTATCAAATAACAAGAGCTATCATGCACTTAACAAAAAACAGGTGAAATAACAAAACATTGCTCTGTGAATCAAGCTCACTTAGAATTGTGCTATATTACCTCCTGAACAACAATCTACACTAAGTGCAGAACACAAAGCGACATTGGAAGAAATTGGAACTCCTAAAAAAAGCAATGTCTTTTAGACCATTGTGATATTGCCTATGGAGTACTTAGAATTTTGTCTGGAACATAGTAAATTCATAATTTCTACTTTTTGTTCTTCTGTACTATTCAAAAATAAAAGCTGTATAGGGTAAAATCAAGCAATTGACAGCACTTAAAAATAAATCGGTGTTATGATTTGTACCTAGCTGTCCTCTCAAAGCCTCATGCAGTCATAGGGGGAGCTTTTAAAGAAGCAGTTGAATCTAGAGTTTGTGATACTGGGATTACAGATGTGTGATTGCCAAATCAGTCCATTGATTGGTTTGGAATTGCCCTAGTCCTTGTAGCTTAGATAACATACAAAAGGGGCAGAAAGAAGCTGCTAAAGTTCCTTGCTTGTTTTGGCACTTCCCGCTCACTATGGACTACGTCTCCACTGTGAGGCCCTTCTGCCACGCTTCCTCGCACTGGAACCAGCTGATTAGACTCTGAAGCCTATACAAACTGCTAGCCCAATAAACCTTTTCTTCATTAATCTTGCATGTTGGGCATTTTATCTCAGAAACAAGAAAAAAACAACTAACACAGAATTTTATGCCAGAGAAACGGGCTATTTCCGTGACTGTACCTGATCATCTAGTCTAGCAGCCCTGGGAAATGGCTTAAGAAACATTTGAAGATTCTGAAAAAGCAGCTGTGAAGTGCTTGGTGGGAGACTCTGCTCTGAGCTCAGAAAGGGACAGAAAAGCTGCTAGTAAAGACCAGACGGCATAGATTTCTGCTGTTAAGAAGGACTTCACTGGCTATTAGACTCCAGATGTCATGGGTCATAGGTTGGCATGAAGGAAAAAGACAGAAGGGGTGAAATATATATGCACACTTATGACAGCTAAGATAATTGGACTACTAATTTGTATTAGTTCATCGAAAGGAACAGTTAGTGCTAATATTGTTCAGGTAGTTTTGCATGCCTATATCTTATAATATGAGCAACTACTTTGAGGATAACAATATTCAATATGATAACTATTGTCAATTTACTATCATATTGGTTTGAAATTCTGTGCAATTTTTATTGTGGATTTTTCTATCTTTAAAATAAAGCAGAATTTGTCTACATTTTGCTCCTGCCTGGAGATGTTGCCTGCAGCTGAGATAAAGGACAGCAGACTAATCTTGCAAAAGAAATTTCAAGACAGTCTAATGTTGAAGCCATAGCAAGGCTACTTTTGGAGCCCTTTACTCAGATTTATGAGTTCATAATCAAGAGCAAAAAGCCCAGCTGAATGATTCAAAATATTCTGAGTTTGTCCACAAAGGAAGCTCCAGTAGTGTTGTGGCCTGCAAAGATAGAATGGATAAGAAATTGGCATTGAAAAGAATAACAAGAAAAAGCCAAGTACTTAAAAAGAAGACAAAAGAAAGAATAATCCATAGGCAACACAAGAACCAGCAGGACTCCAGTCTTTGAAGCCTCAGAGTTGCAAAAGTTGAAATCTTTGCTTTCAGGAGAGAACCCCAGAGCACAATGTCTCAGACTGGCAGTGGCCCAAGGAAGTTGTTGCTCAGGATTTCGTTCAGAGGTAGTCCACCCCTCTAATGAAGAGAGAAGGAAGCTCAGCTGCTACTTGACCTGGTGGCATCATCCATGTGGTACTGGTTTTAGATGCATGGAGAATGTCAAAGTTATGAGGTCGGAAGTAGGCCTGGGAAGTCAGGCAGTGTACCCTTAAGAAACTTGGGTGTGAAGCTTTGAGTGTGAAGACAAAGGTGCTATGAAGATCCCAGAAGTTTAGAGAAGAAAGGAACATACAGTCTGAAGAAAACTGAAAGGAGAGAGAAGGGCTGCCCAAAGAGAGAAACTGTGTAAGCTACCACCAGAAGTGATATAGGGCAGAGCCACTCAAACCCTTAGGAGCTCATATCTTGCTATGGATTGCCTTGGGTAATGTACATGGACCTATAGGACTTAACTTTGCCCTGATGGATTTTTGACATGCTTGGATTCCATTTGTATCTGTCTTTGAAATGGAAATGTTTATCTTGTGCCATTGAATGTTAGAAGTACTTAACTTTCTTTTCATGTGTGTAACAGTTCAAGGCTAAGATTTTTGCCTTAAATCTCAGAAGAGACTTTGGACTTGGACTTTTCAGCAACTCTTAGGAATTTGGCAGCTCTTGGAGATGGATTAATGTCTTATGCATAAAGGGAGCCAGGGGCATAATGTTATGGTTTGCGTCTAGGTGTCCCTCCAAAGCATCATGCAATTACAAGCAGAGCTTTTTTGGAGTGGATAAATCTAGTGTGTGTTTGGTTACTAAATTACTCCTCTGATTGAGTTGTCACTGCCTTAATCTCAGTAGCCTAGATAGAATACAAAAGAGGCAGAAGAATCTACTAAAGTCCTTCGTTTGTTTTGCTGCTTTCTTTTCACCTGCTTTCTTTTCACCATGAATGGTTTCTCCACTGTGAGGCCTATCTGTGATGCTTCCCTGCCTTGAAGCTAGTTAATTAAGGGCTGAACAAACTGTGAGCTAAATAAATCTTTTGTCCTTTAACTTTGGATGTTGGGTATGTGAACTCAGCAATAAGAAAATGTAACAAAGACAATTGGTAAAAATTAAATGCAAAAGGTGAACCTTGAAAGTTTTAGAGAAATAAAAATGACAAAGAAATATATGCAGGAATAACAAAAATATTATTCCATTTTAACAGACTAAAATTATGCAGAAATTGTCACAATTATTAGGTCAGATATAACAATGTTTTGTGAGGGCAATCCTAGAAATTGACTTTCCCCAGTTCCACTTTCACATCCTTCTCACCAGGCAGGGTTCTATGCCGGAAATATTCTTATTATTCTTCATGGAATGAGCCATAGACTCACATGCTGATAACACTGGATTATATCCAGCACTTTTATAAAAGAGTTTTCAGGATTTGTATGTTATTCACCATGTCATAGTTTTAGATAATCCAAGTTGTAATTTTTCAAGGGCACTGCTGCCTTCCAGGGTGTAATGCTGATTTTCTTATCTCAGCAATGGTGCCTTGAGTTATTTTTGTGATCTTGATCCTCATGAATCCCCTCTGTAGAGATTCAAAGCAATGTTTCTTTTGTCCTTATTTTCCTTATGACTTTAAAACAGCATTTTGACTTTGGCTGTTTCTTGTGTACTTAAAAAAGAAACTTGAAAACTTTTTTTTCTTGTGCTGTAATCGATTTATATTTTTTTCAGGGAAGATTGTTTTGAGCTTGCTTGCTATTATTGAATTCACATACCTTTCTGGTGCCTAAAATAAAAAGCAAATGTCAATCCTGTTCTATAACCATCTTGAATTATTATATACAGTCAATTCAGTAATTTACTGCTGTAATTTTTATTCAAAGCGTATGTATCACTTGCCTTGCTTTTACATTATAATCAATTATGAAGCCAGTATAAAGATATCTTATTATACTTTCATCTTTCTAAATAATTACAACTCTGCATACACAAAGAAACATAAGTGCAAAATGTATAAAGTTAATAATTTGGGTCTAGTTCCTTCCTGGTGAGCAGGCAGTTTTCTAAAGTGTTTCTGTGTCTTCACGTACAATTTCTAAAATGTCAAGAAAGGTTGGACCCTGTGCCTTGTACTAATAAGCAATCTCAATACATCTTACTAGCTGGGAAAAAGGAGCATTACCAGCTTCCCTTGAGCTCTAAGACACTGCCTGGACACACTGACCCATTTCATAAGACAGGAAATGAAAGCATTCATCACTATCTCAGTGATGGGATGCCTCTGAGAGATTTAGCTACACAAGGTTACAGCTGTCAGTTGGATATGCTTACTATACCTCAGCTTGAATCATCTCCCCCATATTTCTTCTATGGAAACAAATAAACAATCAAACAAGCAAAAAATCTTATTCCTAACACCAGAGAATGTTGGCTATAAGCTAACCAAAAATGAAAAAAGAAAAATCAAAAACATAAAACTTTTCATTTTCATTTATTTCTTAGCCATACATATTTGTGTGAATTATTCTAAATCTATGCTATGAAAAGTCAAAAGTAAGAAAAATGATAATTTGTCTTGGGGAAGTGAGCAGGTGTTACTTCGGTGCTTATGACTGATTATAGTTCGAATTTTGTGAATGGAGACTCTAAGTTCTACAGTGGATTAACTGGATAAATTGTGATTACTCTACAGTTTAGATTTATTCTTGATGCTAAGAAAACTGTGTGCCAGAAATACAAGTCCACGTCTTCATCTGGTTTAAGTAACATCATTTTAAGAGTGCCTTTTCCAAAATGTTAAAGTGGTGCATCCTCCAAATCACCTACCAGTGAATTTGATGCTAACTCTAAACTTAATTAAACAGTATACACAAGGCTGTTTATATAAAATCTCCAGAAACATGGTTGCTCAGGTTAGGAATGCATGAACAAATAGATGGCTATAGACAGAATGAAGTGTTGATATCATATAATGTTAATAAATATTTTAATTGGAAAATTATAAGTAAAAATATCATGAGAAGGATTAGATCATTACAGTTGGAAATGATTGACAGAAAAAAGTTTTAAAGAACTGGAGCTGTGTTTAAAAGTCTTGTGATAGGAAAAATTAGAGCATACAGGGAGTACTGTAGGAACAGGAAAAATCAGAGCATACAGGGAATAGGGGGACAAGCAGCACAACTCCATTATTTGATTAGTGAGCTTGTGGTAGGTATGAAGCAGGCAGGACTCTAGAGCGAGAAAGAGAGAAGAGGATTCATTCCAGCCACTGAGAGGCATTACAAGCATGACTTTAGGGCACTATAAGCAAGATCACAGGCACCTTGGGGACAGGCCAAAGATGTTAGCCTTGGAGCACACTGGATGCTGTGGTGGGTATTTATGCAAAGGGATTTCATAATCTGGTTTACCTTTAGGAAATTCCCCAGACTCTAGAGTGGTGATTGGATAGGGCTGCTGGCTTATCATATAGGAAGATGATACCGTAGTTAGCAAACGTTAATGTACTTTGAAACTGATGATAATGGTTTTCAGTAGTCAGCTGTCATTAATGGCAGAGTAAGACAGATTATAGCGATGCAATGACAGATTTATGTTGGGCATGAGCAGGGAAATAGACAGAGGTAAAAGTACTAGTACCCAGAAGTCTGCAAAGAGTAAGAGGGAGATGTACTTGTCCATTTCCTTGGAGAGAATTTTTTTTAAGGAAATGCAATTTGGAAGTGAGGGTGGACAGAGGTAATGAGATCATGTTTACATAAATTGAGAAGGGCACTCCTTAGGTCATCTAAGTGAGCTGGGAGTCCTACTGGAATAAAGAGACATAAAATTTAAGGGAAGAACCCACATTTAAATTATTTCATTGTATTTTATGCCAGTTAAAATGAATCAGCAATGGCATTTGCAGATTTTGTGGAGCTTAAAAGTTCTTGCAATTGTCAAGGTTATTCCACAATCTATTTTATAACATTTAGTCAAACACAAATCAGGTTAATTGCTTGCTTCATTTTTATTTTTGTCATCACTGTTTGCAACTCGTAGTGTCCTTCCTTTCTCCAATGCCATGTTCTCAAGTCCCAGGCACAGCAGGCTCTGCCATAGGAATGATACCTCTCATGGCCAAAGGCCTCCTCATTTTCAGCTGAGCCCCTTTTTGGTTGTCTCCAAAATAGCAGTTTCTGTGCCTGTACCCATGGATCAATTTATTTTCCATGTCCAACAATTAGAGTTGTAAGTCCTTCAAGGGCAATGTTCTTATTATAGTTTTCTCTCCTACCAACAGGAAAGGAACACTGCTGGTAATCCAGGTATGTTTTCAACTGATTGATTTATAAGGCAAGTGGAACTGGGGTTATCCATCTTAGTGAATTCTATCTCAGTGAATCAGGATGAATTGCACCAGGGTTGAAAGAACTTTGCTTTAAATTCAACATGGTTTTAGTATTCAGAAGGAACTTTGCCTTGGCCTTTCCTTGTAATTGCCTGAAGACATACTCAATAATTATGCAGTTCACTCTGAGGCAATCTACCTTGGAGTCTCATAAATCATGGATCTTCTGACTAGAAAACTAGGAAACTTAAAACTGAAAGTTTGCTACTCAGTCAAACATACAAAAAAGTACAGTAACTGGGTGATTCTGCCCAAAATTGGAGTGGATGGGCTTCTATAAGTAATGTTTAGGTTACCAGAGAAAAAGGCAGCCAGGTGAAATTCATGACAGTGGACCCAGCCAAGAACAGATTAAGATGGTGACTACAGATTCTTGTCCTTGGGACAGAGCAAAGGTCTCAGGAATAGAGTCTTGTTCTCTAGACCTGACACCAGAGTATGAGATGTGTGGCACAGCCTCTTGAATTTTGGTACCAGCTGATGACTCTGAAACAATTAACTGGATAAGAAAATATGGCAGAGCAACAGGGAGGGACAGGCATAGGAAAGATCACTCACATATAGCCCCTGATTTCTGGCTCCTGGCTCCTAATGTGAGGGAGGGAAAGAATCCACAAAGGAGGTGTTGTACCACCCATCTTCCCAGGAGGTGGAGCCTAAAGCAAGCAGGGAGCTTATCATTTAGAAAGTGACTTGAAAACAATCGTGGAATGGAGAATAGAAAGAAGCCAGTAGGAAGAATTAGGTTTGGAGGATCACTACCTTTGGTAAGTGAGCCTCAGCTCTTCAAACATCATCAGAAGCACTCTGGAAATGTTTGCTTGGGGTAGGTTCATAGGTTTCCATTTGTCCTTGTTAGAGGTTTGATACACTGGATAAATGTTGAGAGAATTTCTCCTGGACAGGTCCCCATGGCTCACTTTCCAGCACCCTGAAGAAGTATCAAGGCCGAACAGCTTCTGTGCAACTAAAAACCAAAATGTAGTTGTTATTTCCTCGCCATAGATTAAGAGGAAGAGAAGGGAGTAAAAAGAAATGGTTTGTGTCTGGGGAAACTTGATAGAATAGGTAGATGATTAATTACTAGCAAAGGAGTATCATAAATCAATAGTGTATAGGTACAAAAAAGAGGAAAAGGAAAGTGAGATCTTAGGAGATAGACAGAAGATAAGCAGCAGGCAGAATTCTACCTGATTGCTCTGGGAATCACTCCCAGATCTATACTTCCCTACATATCTCCTTCCTCTTAATTGTAGATAAGACCTGTAAATATGAGACTCACTCCCTTAATTGGGTTACATTACACAGCCAAAATAATCAGTAGACATCTAGTAATTATGATATTATTGTAGCCAGATCTCTCTTGCTGTCTTTGTTTTGGGGCAACTAAGATTGAAGGCACAAAACAGTAGACTGTAAGCCCTGGAGAACGGCTTACTGCATATTCATGACAAAGCATAAAATAAAAGGTCTCCCTGCTCCTTGCATTGTGGGGAGGAACAAAACCTTAGCTGTTTAATTCCACTGGCCTTTATGTTTTTAGGATCTGTACACACACGTAACAAAAAGCCACTCCTTGCAGGTAGCCATTGAGGTCCTCAAAGCAAGCTGCTACTTTAGCATTTTCCTTGCTCCAAGGACTCCCAGTTGCTTAAGCACCTGTTCTTTAGGAACCCATAGTTGCATTTCATTAGGACCCCATAGTTTGTTTAAGTTATTTATGTTTCTTCTGTTAGATTAACTGATTTAGGCCTAAGCGACTTTTAACTTACTATAGGTTAACTCTCCAACACCTGCGCCCATGTGCCTACCCCTGTCTTTCTCTTGGCTTCCTTATGCTGCCTAAAATTCTACGTAAGGCATGAGACAGACAGAGCCCTTTTGGGCTATGACAGTTCCTATGTTGTGATCTGGAGCTCTGCCTTGATATGAAAACTATTAATGACCAGGAAGAAAGCTAAGGTCTCAGTCCTATAATGGCAAGCAATCAACATTTGTCAACAACCTCAATGAACACAGATGATGACTACAAAATTCAGAGGAAAACACAACCTTCCAGACACCTTGATTCTTCCTTGGGGACTGTGAGCAGTACCTAGCCATGGCACCCTAAAAGGCTGACCCATGCACATGGAGATAATACATGGATGTTCTTGGAAGCTGCCCAGCGTGTGGTAATTTGTCACACATCATTAGAAAAATAATACAACATGGAAGGCCTTTTTCTAGTGTTTTCCTCTTAGAGCATTGATCTCTGGGTTAAATTGCCATGCAAGGAGGATGTTAACACGATGTAGATCAGCAGTTATGTGGTGCTTCCCAGTTAGATGTGATTAAGCGAGCAGGCTACACTGCTTGGTGATTACAGTCCAAATTGTTGAACAAGCTTCCAAGAGTTTGCATACTGAATTCACCAATTAAAAGCTCTTTTGTCTTTGCACAATTGTTTAATTTTTCTATTTTATAATATTCACTTGGGAAATGATTGTAAAATAATAGCATCCACATTAGAAGGATAAATAAGGACTTAATGATATATAACAAAAATATTTACAGACTGTATGCTATCAACAAATTTTCTGTTATTTAAGAAAAGGAAAATCAAACCATATTCATTATTCAGATAGGCTAAATGAGGAAGAAGGAGTGTCTGGTATAGAACTAACAAAAGCAGACGTGGCAGTTATTCTAAAACAAAACAAAACAAAACAAAACAAAACAAAACAAAACAAAACAAAACACCGGCAAACAAGTAGTGTACCTGACATTGGCGACTGCTAGGGGGTGAGTTACACCCCTGACAGTTCATATTTCAGAGACCTGATCCCCAAGGGCTGTAGGTAGCTATATCCCCAGATAACACCTGCAAGGAGTGAGCCTCTTAAGATGAGGTATTAGGGCAGATTCTAATTCGATGAGATTGGTGCCCTGATCAGAAGAGCTTTCTGCCACCGAGTCACAGGGACACATGGGCAGAGAGCACAGAGGGCAACCATCAGCAAGCAGGGCAAAAGTCTTCAAAGAACCAAAAGAATAGCAGAAAACCCAAACCTGCTGACACTTTAGTTGTCCTGTTTCCAGATTAAGAGAAAATAGATTTCTGCTGTCTACACCATCTAGTCTGGTGTTTTGTTATGGCAGCGTAGACGACGAATGCTAGAGCTCACTACTTCACATTTGCTTCCCACTTCTGTTCTTCATCTTTTGGGTCCTGTTCTGAGCAGTGGGATGCTTTCCTGAGTAGCTGAGTGTCTCAGTCTCCTAAGTCTGTTTCCCCTAAACCACCTGTGCAGTTTGAGTTGGATTCTGTTACCTGTCAGGAAGTAATAGAGGTGAAGGGTGGAGTGGCAGCCATATATAAAGGTAAACACCTACGGAAAAAGGTGTCTAAGCAAGAAGAATAATTTTCTCAGATTGAAAGAACTGTGATGGCTTCAGTAAGGAGTCTGTGAGCTGAACCAATCAGGCAAGGAAGGTAATAGATCAAGAGGCTGATCTCATTTATTCCCTAGATTGTCTCGTCAAGACAGAGATTTAAATTCCATCTGTACAGTGAGGAACTTACTAATGATCTTAGAAGCAAAGAGAAGTTCAGCTACTTTAAGAGTACAATATTTTATTACAATATATAAAGTAACTCCTTGAATTACTATGAGTCTGATCTACTTACTGAGACCCTGTACATCCTGTAGACCCTGTCTTAAAATACAGGGGGGGGAACCTGTAGGAGCTTTGTCATTTCCTGTGAGCTTAATGCCTTCCTTTGAGCATGGCAGACAATTGCATTCAGTGCATAAACCAAGCCCAGAATATAGATTTTGGAATTGAAATGCTTGAGTCTAAATGCAAACCCCACTTTTTTGCAGTCATGGATCTAGGTGAGTAACCAACAATATCTGTCACATGAGCAGAAAAAAGACAATATAGATGCAGGGAAATGCAAGCTCTACTGTTGTGGGAGGGAGTCTGATCTGGGTATGCAAAGTTTGCCTGGAGACGTTAGAAGAAACAGGCTGGCTAGGACACCAAATACTTAGTGAGGAAAAAAGCCAAGAATATGTATCTCTCAAAAGAACTGAAGTATACAGACAGGAGCAAAGGAATGGCAGAGGGAGTTTCAGACTCAGAACTCCACAGAGGTATTAAAACTTACCAAAGCTACCTGGCCAAAGATCAGTCTATCTCAGAGGGCATAGCTTTCCATATGGCCACACAATGGGGATTCCGGCTCAGGGTTGATGAGGCTTCTAATTTTCAAAAGAGTCTAAAATACAGGTTCCCAGTTCTTAAGAGTTTATCGCAGTAGCTTCATCTGAAGTGTCTTCCAAATGTCCATGTGGCAAAGGCTTGTCTCCCAAACTGTATCCCTATTGGGATCAGTTAGACTATTTAGGAGGTGGGCACAGTAAGAGAGAGAGTTTTAGGTCATTGGGGGTGGCTATGCCCTTGAAAGATGTTGTTGCTCATGTCTAGCTGTCCCCCCATAGCCTCATGAACTCATAAGGGGCTCACTGTGAGCATGGGCTGGAAGGGTGGATGATGTATCCTCCCTCCGTTGACCCTGCACTGTTTCCTGCCTGCCCTGCAATGGACTGTTTCCTCTCTGCCACATCACCCTGCCTTGGACCCAGCCAACTAGAGCCAAAACCTCTACAAACTGTGAGCTAAAATAAACCTTTTCTCCCTTTAAAAAAAAAGTAGCTCCTCAAATCTCCCATTGAGCTTGAGACCCAGGCTTGAAGATGTTCAGTTACTGGTAGCACATGGCTTCTTCATGTACACATGCTCGTGACAGTGTGCATTATCACAGCGCTGTCTCTGTGTGTCCTGTATCTATACAAGGAATAGCTGCATGTGTCAGTTTGACTGAGCTGCATATGCAGATATTTTGTCAAATATTACTCTTTGTGTTTCTGTGGGATAAGCACTGAGTGGGCACATTTAAACACAAATGTCCTCCATTATGAATGCTGCCCTATTCGGAACAGTTGGACTCCTGAATGAGACTGCTCTCATCCTGTTATTAAGGGACAATCATCAGGTCTGACATTCCCTGAACTGGAACATTAGTCTTTTCCTGCTCTCAGACTTGAACTGAAACTTCTGCTCTTCTCGGATTTCAAGCTGGCCAGGCTGTGATGGAATGGAGTGACTTGACCTACTTCTCAGGTTTCCAAGGGTGGACACTGGCTGCCTGGGGCCTCTGGTTTGCTTCCACTCCACAGTCCTTGGACTTAGCAGCCTCTACTGCTAGTGAGTTAATTATACGCAATTCCTCCATGTCCCATCCCTACCCTCTAGATTCCGATTCCTTGGCTATGAATCTGTTTCGCCACCCAGAATGCTTTCTTAGCCTTGCTCTTTTATTTCCATCTTCTGTTCTTAGCTCATATATTACTTCCAAAGAAAATCTTGAACACCTTAACTAATATTTGCAATTTACTTTTTACCACCACCTGGAAGCATAAGACTTAATTTTTCATTTATTGTGTTTTTTGTAGAACTCCATTAATATATAAGTTCTTTTGTGTCAGTTGCAATATCTTAGACTATGGTTGCTCACTATCTGGGTCATCTCCCTTTTCCTAACACTGAAAACAGTGGCTGGTATGAGCAGATGACTTCAATATTTTGTTAAAAGAACATATGAAGTGTTTGAGAGGCCCAAAGGTTAAAATATCTAAATATGGTCCGCTAGGGAGGAATAAGAGAAAAGGTTTATTATGGGACCAGCCTTTGAATTAGACCTTAAAGAATGAGAGGATTTTCAGGAAAATGGAAGTAGAAAGGTGCAGAGCAGATGACACCACTTAGATGGAAATATGACTAAAAGGTTTTGGAGAGAGCTGCAAGTGGCAGGAGCAGAAGGGCCATCAGTTGGAGGACCACCGCCCAAGGGTCTGGGACCAATGTCAGTCAGAGTCTCAAGGCTTGCACAAAAAACCCACTTCATTTACTGGACAGTGAGAAAAAATGAGCATCTTTAAAACGGAAGCCTTATCTGATCAAATGTATGTCAAACTGGTCTTAGTGTGTGGCCTGTGGCCCTGGTGGCTCCTCAGGTTTTCAGGGAGTCTGCAAGAGGAAAACTGCTCCTCACAGTTTCATCGCCCTCCTCAGTGCTCTGCCATTTGCAGTCCTGGCTCACAGTGATGGCTGGGGAGGCTTCTAGTGTAAATGAAGCTAGCATCCCAAGCCAGAATAGTGGTCTTTATATTTTTCAGGACAACATGCTTGATGTTAGAAAGTCAGAGCTAGTTTTATTCAACAATGTCCTTGATGAAGTAATACAAATTATTGAATTTATTAACTAATGACCCTTGGGACATGTCTTTTTAATATTCTGGGTAGCATAAAGAGAACATGTGAAGCACTTCTAATGCTGCCTGAAGATGTGACGGGTTTTCTGTTGGAATGTCAAGCTGAACTGGGTCATAGAAACAACTTTTACTTGAAAGAGTAGCTCACAGACAATGCATGGCTGTGCAGCCTGCAGTGTTTGACAGACATATTTGCAAAAATGAAAGCAGTAAAGCTATCACTTGAATCAAAACAACATAGTATTTTGTAAATAGAACATTTGTATTTTTAAATGAAAATCAGAATTATAGAAAAAAATTATTTTCTTTTGAGATCTTAGTGGCTTCTTTTTAGTCATTCCTGGGAAGATCAGTGGGATTAATAAATGCAGTTTATTAATGGTTTATAATAAAATATGTCACACATTTGGAAGAGCTGCATAATTTAATGATTTAATATTTTCAACATGACCCCTGAAGGATGTTAAACACATCAGAATTGGCTAAATGCAACTATTAAAATGCAAAATAAATAATAGATTTAAAATGTAAAAAAATGAAAAAAATTAGATATTTTAAAATTGGTTATTGCTTCTAACCTTCAAGACTCTACCTCTTGTCAAACTGTGCTGTAATATCAAAGAAAACCCAAAATTTTGTGACCAGCTGATAACCTAGTGTTTCCTTTCCCAAGTCCATGTCTTCTAAGTGTCTAGTGTCTTTGTGTGCTTCAACTACAATAACTAGCAGATTGAACGCAGAATATAGAATTCAGTTGTATTCTAATAAACAGTACATTAAACATTTGCAAAATACAAAACAATGCCTTCATATTAATTTATTTTGGTATGAAAAATATAGTTTTTATTTAGATTTATTATGTTAAAATATATTTGTTCTGCTTTAAATAAATAAGGAATATTTTGCAGTGCCTCTACTTTAATTTGTAATGCAGACAGCCCTCAGCCCACACTGTACTATCGTAACTGAAATCCACTCACGCAGATGTCCTCGTTTTCCATGATTTTGTGGTAATCAGAGTAAGATCTCTGATATGCATGAGTTTTTGTTAACATAGTAACATACAAATGGAGAAGGACTGCTTGTTCAGTAATGGAAGTATAAATATAAATGAAAGTTATTTGTAAGTTTTATGTCTTTAAAATAATCTGAATACCAAAGTTTAAGAAAGATCTTTCTATTTAAAGAAAGATGCTGAAAAGAATGACTGGGGTGATCATATCTGCCAGTAAGGGAGGAGGACTCCTGCCGAGATGGCTCCCCTCCCCACCGAAAGAAATACAGATGAGCAGGCAGAAAGAAGGCAAGTCAGGATGTGCGACCTCCAGGACACAGGCCTGGCAGGGACTGGAAACGCCTAAGGTTTCAATGCTGAGCTCCAGCATATATGATGATGATGCTGTGAACGCAAAGGATCTCTATTTCACCTCATTTCTGCAATGTTTAACATTTAAGCCTAAGGATTTTTTGATCCAGCTACTAAACTTGCAGTGGCTTGTCTTGAAGGAATTTGCAATGGGAAACTAACTCATCCGTGTGTGACCCAGATTGTCAAAGCAGGCCTAATTCAAACAATTTGTAATTTTACTAGGAAACATCTATGGATAGGACTAAGTGATAGAAAGTGTTTTTTTTTTCTTTTTTTAATGTAATTGTGATCTATTCCCCATGTTCTGTGTTGGCCCTGCCCCCAGGGCGCGCTGAGAGGGAGCCTGATTGTTGGCAAGGTGGCACGCATCCGTAATCCAATCACTTGGGAGGCTGAAAACAGGAGGATCACTATGAGTCCGATCTGTGTAGTGAGACCCTGTGGACCCTCTACTAAATACATAGTAAATAAATAAATGCAATTGCAAGATTTTATATTTTATAAAGTTTATCCTAAAAACAAAGATTAAAATTAGTGTGTGATATGAGGACAAAGTACTCATGGATTATGTTTCCCAGACAAAAGAAAACAGTGCGCTTGATTTTCCACCTTCAGTCCTGGTCACAGTCTATTGAGACAGGCCGTGTGTGTCCTGGAAGAGGCCGCGCTCCCACGCTTCCGCTGACCATCTGGAATGGCTTTTCTGCCCCTAATGCACTTCGTGACTTTTCTTGTTTCATTTCAGGGCTTCCTGTTTTTTATTTCTATTTATGCCCTCTCACCTTCCTTCTGATAAAATCATCACAGTCTTTCTCTTCTCAACGCTTAGTCATTCGCTCACTTTAAAGTGGCGATTTGTAACCTTCCCTTCCCCCCTTCCTCCTCCTCCTCCTAACAGCTTGAGATGTCGCTATTATCTCTGATGAAATACTTTCTCATCAGAGTCCTGTTGTTTTATGTGAATTCATGGGCACTGAGTTAAACTCAGTTATAAATGATGACATGAAAAAGTAGCACTGTTACCACTTTTGTAACCCAATGCATGAAGCACTGATCCTACTTTATAATTTCAATGCACAATACAGTTTACCAACCATGTTTATCACTAATACTTACTTGGAACTTACAACAGCTTCACACAGACAGGTTAATTCTATTTTCCTCTTTATACAAACAAGTGAAAAATATTCTAAGATGCCTAAGGTCCTATTTTGCAAAAGCTGTAAGGCTCATATTTTAAAAGACCCAATTTAGTGTAATTTTCTGTCGCTCACAACATTCCTAGGAGTGCTTGGAAATGAGGATGGAGGAGATTGGTAAACCCACTAGAACTATTCATTAGATGCAGAGTATTTTCCTTCCCACAGAAATACATATAGAATGTATTTTCACAGAATAAATAAAGCTCAATTACTTGAATCTCCCCTTATCTAGCTGCATAATTAGCCAGACCTGTGGTTTTCTAGTAATTTCTAAAACTTACTTCTGGAAGATAAAACAAGTTCTAATAGCGATCAAACTCTTGAAATATCTCAAAAACTAATGATAGAAGACAAATTTATGCATGAGTAAACATTAAAGGAACATGTGCATTTAATTAGTGAAGTAATAAATAATGAGTGTGTGAGGACAGAAATATTTGAAAGGTACAAATCATCTGCCTGAGCTCATAGATGTTAAAAACAAGAAAATACAGAAGGCGCAAATGGTTAGGGAAGAAAATTGGAATCATCAAAACAATGAAATCATAAGTAAAATAGTAAACATTTTGCTATAAGTTATTTATATAAGATTAAAGAAGAATTCACTTATAATCATAAATCGCACTCAAATCTCTGCTTCCTTCTGGTAGTTCTTTGCAAAACATAATTAATAAAAACTTTCCTTGGTGACATATGCCTGAACCCCAAAGAGCACTGCGAACGCTGGACAGGTATTCTGCCTACCTTTTCTCTTATTCAAAGTTGTTTGAATCAAGGTTTAAATAATGGACAGCAGAATGAATTAGAAGTCAGTAAGTGTTACTAAATTCCCACTTCAAAAAGCTTATTCCTTATCTGTGAACAATATCCTCTTGTACCATTCTCTTAGAAACTGTAACATATCTTAGAACAAAACACTATCTTCAAAGTCATTGGCTTACTTGGAAAACACATGCTCGCTTATTTAAAGAATTTAGGTATAGAGTGAAAGAAACTCTTTTTTTGTTCTTAAAACAAGTCTTACCTTTTCTAAGCGCTACTATGTATTCAGTTTTTCTTTAACTAATTTTGCTAATCAGAAAGTAATGCTTTAATTTTCTGATCTTTTCTTCAAATATTCTGGAAGCTCCGGTTTCACATTGCATTCCCATGTCTTCTTGCGTCCATGCTAATGACTTGCCATAGTCTTTCTGAGTTACATATTTTTACAGTTATATGGCATCAGGAACGAATTTTGATTGGAATAGGAGAATAAAGGGCTTCTTTTTAAAATTTTTTCAACATTTTTGCTGTTATGTATGCTTTATAAATAAATATATTTACATTTATTCCAAATTAGATACAGTTTCTCACCTGACAGTTTGCTCATTGCTTTATGGAGGGTCTCTTCAAGTGCACACTATTACAGGTAGAGAAAGAAATCCAGTATACTCCTTCCCCCATATAAAGTCATGGCCTTCAAGTTTTTTTTTTCTTTTCAAAGTTTTATTGATAAACATATACCAATGAGACAGTTTCAAATCAAATAGGAAGTACAGTTTCAACAAATAATACACTGCATATATTCTTCTTAGTGGTTAATTGCT
>NW_004524700.1:5307770-5315863 GCF_000260255.1 Octodon degus | reverse complement strand
TGGGAGAGGGTCCGGCCCATGCTGTGCCTGGGCTGGGACTGGTCCTGCCGGTGCAGGGTAGCAGGAAACTCTCCGCACACTCCGGCCTTCAAGTTTAAAGGGCTCTTCTCACACCAGGTTTAATTATTTATGTGTCTAAGAGATAAGGATAACGTGTTTTAAGAAAATACAGGACAGAACAACAAATCTATCCACACCAGCAAAGGAGTCTTTCTTGAGGGGGCATTTTATACTGTTTCAGGATAAGTTCAATTTTTGTAACACTTTCCTGTAAACAAAATATATCCTCATTTTTCCATTTTTAGAATATTTCTAGTGTGGAGATTATTTCTTATCTCTTTTTTTTGTATTTAAGAAAACAGATATAAAACAGCTTATGTGACTAGTTTAAGGTAACACAGAGGCTATAGTAATAAAAGTTTGGTCTATTTTCTCTAGCTGTAAGTATAAAATTTTTCCTGTTATATCATGTTTAGTAACAATTTCCTCTTGGTGATTTTAGTGTCCAGAGCATTATGATGAAGGGTCACACTGAATTTCAGTGTCCTTCTTCTAAATAAAAACTGAGGAAAAATAGGGCATGTCTGAGATTCACATTGTCGCAAGATGTGGCAAATGATAAGATTTTCTTTTTACTTGCTTGTGTAATCTAAAGATATTCGCCTTTCATCCATTTTTCATTCATTTAGTTTACGCTCACTTGAACAAGACAATCCACTTTTCTTTAAGTGTACTTTCACATTAACCTCTATAAGACACACATCCTGTTTCATGTCTTCTGTTGTTAATTTCACTAGTGAACAAGCATCACTTTCTATTTTTCATTTTTTTGGTAAACATTTCTATTTTTCATTTTTTTGTGAAGAGAGCCTAGGGGGTGATTGCTTTCTAGTACAGACTTAAGATGAACAGAAACTGGCTGCTATTGGCAAGTATCTGGCTATAGAAATTAGCCAATCAATTTAAAAGTGTGTAAGTATTAAAAATGTTGTCAAAACAACTATAATTAGTATCTGTTTTTTCACCCCTCTGGGGTCACTGATTCTATGTCTCTTTTGAAGAAAAATATTTGAAAGGTGCTGCTCTCCAGGTAGGTGCAAGATTTCACTTTGCCATTTGTAGGTCTCTGTCTATTGGAATAGGAGATCTGTTTCCAGTACTCCTGTTTGTATACCATTTCCCTATCTGAATTCTCACTCACAGTGTTCAGACATTGGAAAATTCAGTTTTATGTCTAGGAGCCTGTCATCTTGGACTGTCCCTGAATAGTTAGATTGGATGTCATTCATATTCTGAGAGTGAGATTAAATGAATTTAACATAAGTGCTAACTATCTATGGTAGTATCAGATTTTTCTCAGGAGCTGACAGAATGATATGACCGTAGGCTGTCTAAGTGATACAGATTTGGTAGAGCAATTTCAATTATGTACCCAAAGAAAGACTTTGGACCAAATACAGCCTCATCAAATGCAGCTCAGTGGCTCTGAAAGCAGATGTAAATGTACTGGAATTGAGAATTGTAGACCATGTAATTTGAAAATGTTCATCATCTAGTATACTTTGAAGAGTAATAGAAAAGGCAGCCTTGTTCAATAAGTTCCTACAAGAAGTCACATTTTTCACTAAACACAAAGGAAGGACAAATTATCAGTGTTATGTTTTGCTCAAATATGAAATTAAAATGTAGAACCTGACAATACAGTACATACAGGTATTATAACAAAACTTCATTTTTCCTGATGTAATCAGCTGAAAAGACATGGTAAAATATAACTTATCACATTTTTCTACGTTGACCTTAACTTAAAATCATTGCTGAAGATGGCGTGGTTTTAGTGTTTTGTTTCACAGATATTTACTTCTGTCTGCTTGCTAGCTGCTTGTCCTCTAAAGAATCTCTACATACAGAAGCATGCGGTGAGAGCGAGGGCTAGCTAAGTTAGTGAACAACTGCCTTCCTTTCTGAGGTTACACTAAGCTGAATGAATTTACTGTGTACCAAGATACCAAAGAAACTTGAGAAAAAGTATGCATTGCCACAGCCTAATGCTACCGTATTTTTTAATATTACTGTACTCAAAGGAGGAAAAATTCTTGAGATTTTTTTGTTGCTATTGGTGGTGTTTTATAAATGTGTCAATTGTGTTGCTTATTTTCAGTATGGGAGCCAATTTACAGATTCCCCCTGAGCTAATGAGCAGAGTTTCTTGCCTTACGGAATAATATCTAGTGAAATATTAGCCCAAGGAGCCCATATTTCCGAGTGCTACATTTCCTTAAATGCTCACTTATAAAAACTGGCCTGGGCTATGAGTGAGTAATTTAAAAATAATGAGAAGAATATTTACTTCTTTCACCTCTCAAAACACAGAACAACTGTCACAGTTTTACTGTGATTTCACTGTCAATTCCCCACAGCCTGATGAAAAGAACTAATCTTGCAAAAAGTAACTGCCCAAAGTTTACCATATTTTGACATTGATGGAGAAGAGGATAGTGCCAACCTTCTCTGACTGCTCATTGTCCCGGCTTTTCAAAATATAGCCTGTCACTCTCAGAAAATAAACACCTTATTGTACTGCTATAGAAATACAAAATTTCAATATTATTCTGAGAAGTTGGTTAAACAAAACAGCATTCCTAATGGTGTTTATCTTCCTATACTACCATCAACATTGTAAAGGTTATTTTACTATAGCATTAGTTGTAATCATAAATATTGGAAGCCATTTATGAATTCAAGATGGAACACTGAATAAACTGTAATACAAAATATAGACACCATAGAGCATTACAAAGTAAAAGAAAGCCAGGAATATTTCTGTAACCTGGTAAAATAGAACTTCCCAGCAATAGTAATAGAGTTTGAGAGAACTAGTTGGAACAAGAAGGGAATAAAGAAAAGTATGTTTTTACTAATTATCTCTTAAAAATTATTGGAAGACAATGTACAAAATAAATTAGGTTGAGTGTGGAAAGAACACAAGGGAATACTTTTTCTCTGTTTGTATCTTTTGTAAACTGAATTTGAAACTATGACAATAAGTTTCAAATTCAGAAAATAAAGTAGAATTGATAAGAATGGAGAGGAGAAAAATCCTCTAAATTAAAAATAAGGTGAAAAAGCTATAACCATGCTCAAGGGAGAAACAGTTCAAGGAGGGAACAAGGTAGAAAGGGAGGCAGCCTTCGAAAGTTTAATGGGAAAACTGATCTAAATAGTTCATTCATGTACCATTTGATTATACGACCACATTTTTGGGAAAGGTAGGGTATAGCAAGGGAAGAATTAAAAATAATCTTGAATTGTTGTTATACTTTTTGCCTATTGAATTGGTATAGGTGAAGCTCTTTTCACTTATTTTGCATACTTTAATAAATTTAGATTGAACAAATGAGTAAATATACTGATTGCTTTAATGGTTCAGAGGATCAAATCCACCATATGATGTGCCAGGGCTCTACCAAAGATCTATACCTTCAGTCCAATGTGCTGATTTTTATTGTCAGTGACATTTCCCATTATGGGAAAAAAGATATTCAGATATAAATATGCATATTGGGGCTGGCGCAGAATAAGTACAGAAGAAGCCTAGACTATTTTGCTTTAGCAGCATCATAGCAAATGCAAAACAAAATTAAAAATCTGCAAACACCAGGTTTTCAATTCCTCAATCTCTCAAATATTTCCATCATGACTTGCAGAAACAATGCTATATTATTGTCTAGTGCTCAATATTCTGCTGCATTTTGCCTGTCATCTCTAGAAGGTCAGTTTCGTCCTGAGTGGGCCCTGTGTCCTCTTGCTGCTGAACTGCACCATGGCCCCACTCTGGGCGAATCGAACTCAGTCTATGCCCTTTCAGCTGTAGATCCCAAAACCCACTATGGGGTCACAGACCACAATGTCAGGGGACGCAAATTCTGTTTTCTCATAGCTTTCTGTGAAGGGAAGCATCTCCTTCTTGCAAGTGTACATACATGTATGTGTGGTCTCTGCATACTCAGCCAAATTAACAAGTCTCTCACAAGGTCTTCAGCACTGACTCCAAAATTCATGTATGCTTGAGTCTGGATGGGACACAAATCCCCCCAGTGATGAGAATGTTCATACTGTCCTGTAAAATTAGACTTAGATGCACACAATACTATATGATACAGTAGAGCATGTCGCTGATTTTTATTTCTAATCATTTAAGTCCTTTATTTCTACCTTATCCAAGTCTTAAAAGTAAAGAAGCAAATGCTGCTTTTTAACTATATAACAGTTGTGCAGCCTCCAAGGATTTCCTTGCTTTCAAGGTTGATGAACTTTATGAGGTGTGATCCAAATGTATAGTGAATGTTTAAAGTTTAAGGATTTATTATAGCAAAGGATATTGTAACTCGACTTCTTTCAAAATATCTCTGCTTCTAACATGTGCATCCAATTTTTCTTGCTGCTTTCTGAAGTAGTTATTAAGGTCTTCTTTTGTGAATGCCTTTATGATTTGTGATTAGAAAATACAGTGAGTCTTGCTGCTGCATGATATCTAACTGAAAGGGAGTCTAGTAAAAAAAAAAAAATTGCAGTGTATCCTCATCCCCCTCATTCACTGGGTCTAACACCAGGCAATGTATGGCTCTTCCCTAAGCTCTGAATGACTATGGAATATAAGCCTTAGAAACTCTCTATAACATTGAGGAAGCCATAACAGCAACACTAAGAAAGATATGAAAGAGACAGTCCAGAACTGTTTCAGAAAGTGGCAAGTACAATGAGACAAGCATTTTTGAAATGGGTGCGGGATTTTGATGGGTACTAACAGAAATATTTTATTTATTTATGTATTTATTTATTTGTTTATTTATTTATTATTTATTTTGCTACTGGGGATCAAACTCAGGGCCTTTCGCTTGCCAGGCAGGCACCTAAGCTGCTGACCTATCTCCCCTGGCAATATATTTTTTATCATAATATTTTTAATTGACACAGTCCCCATATTCAATTACATCTTGTGCATTCTTCACAAAAGTAGTTTTCGTGCTTTGTCAGTGAGGATGGAAAGATCGTCATGGGATCCAGTGGGCAAAAGAAAAAGACTGTCAACTGTTCACGGTTTCCAGTGCCAGAAGTCCTCGGTAGGTGTCCTCTTAGTTGGAGCTTAAATGTCCTTTCACAACAATGCTCTGAGACTTCTATTTTTACAGTATTGGCATGAAATTTTATTTTGTGCAAGGTCATGAAATATGACAAATGACTCATTGTTATATTTCAGTTTTATATAAATTAGATAAGCCTAAGTATTTATGGCATATTTTGGTGAAAATTCAATGCAGACTCTGTAGAGGGTATGGAATTAAAAAGTAGCCAAACAACACAGCACCAAGTCAGACAGCTCCCTAAAGGTTTAACACATAGAGATTCCACTATTTATGCTGAAAATGACATTTTTCATTCAATATGTAAAGTCAGCCATGTTTTAGAGCAGTTAAAAAAAACTGCTTAGAAAAACTTGGAATAAAGAAAAATACATGTCCAAGAAACATTTTAAAACTTTGTTCTGTGAAAAAAAAATGTATCACTTAGTATTCAATAACTGTGAAATGATTTCCAAGAAAGAATGTCTGGCAAGCAATCTTAAGATAATTGCAAAGCATGAAAAAAATCATCTAAGAGTTCCTAAACTCCTATTAATAATGTGAACATTGAACGTGTATGAGTAATTTTAGAATTGTTACTTACACTAAAATTTGTCTATGAGAAATAGGTGTGATTTTGTCTTCCAGAGATTTGACCTCTGTGGATAACACACTATTGATAGCCAGAAAGCAGAATGTTTCTGCTAACTGCATGTGCTTCTGGAGAACCTTGCCGAGGTTGCTGTTACCATCCTGCAGCAGGTGTGAAGCACCATCAGCCTTACTGTCTAAGTGCATGTCAGGAAAGCTGAACGAATTTCCCCACAGTATTCCCACACAGCTCTGGGGAATCCCAGATGGGAGATTCACTCCAAGAAGTAAAGAAGTCAGCAGTTGCTGCTTTTGTAAAATGTTTTCATGTCATTTTTATTAGCTTCAGCCTTTTGAAACAAATGGAAGTTACTCTGTCATGTAAGGCAAGAGTCAGGGCTATCAAAAGTATTGCATCAGAGTACAAATGTGTCCTTGTTCAATGTGCAGCATTTGTCACAGACACAACCAGCAAAAAATTTAAGAAGACCAAAAAAAACAAAAAAGAAATCCCCTTAAGAAAAAGCCAACTACACTGGGGGAAAAGAGAAAGCAAGGAAAGGAAATAAAAACATATATTTATATACAAGGTAGTTAGATAGCTATACAGCTAGTTTCTCTCAGTTAATTGAAAAGAAAGCTATGTGGTAATATTGTTTGGATGAGATGTCATATCTACAGCATGTACTCTGAACAATTACTACAAAGGCAGCAACACACAATGTGTTAATTATTGTTCCTTTCCTACTAACCTGTTTTGAAGCTCTGCTTTATAATTGGTTTTCTTTCTTTCTTAAGACAAAAACAAGGCTGACCAAATAGCTCAGCAGATTAAGGCACCTACAAGCAGGCTCAGGGGTCGGAGGTTCGATCCCCAGGCCTGCCATGCTGGTCCCGCCCCGCCGGGGCTCTGTGAGAAGGTGATTGATACTGGGCATGGTGGCCCTCGCCTATAATCCCAGCTCTTGGGAGGCTGTAAACAGGCAGATCAAGAGTCCAATCTAGTAGTGAGACCCTGAACACCCTGTAGACCCTTTCCTAAAATAAAAAAAGATTAAAAACATAAATAAATAAGAAAAGAAAGGCTCTTACGCTGGAGTTGCACATTGATCTGAAAAACTCCAACTCAAAGAAATGTGGAGGTAAGGTGATCTCGATACAAAGGACAAAATTTGCAAAAGAAAAGGAAAATACTAAGTAAGAATAATTTAAATCTTAAACAAATCTACTATAACAGATCAAAGCAAAATGTAAAAGTGAAAGGCAATAGTTCATGAGATTAAGAGATGCAAATTACATATAACTCAGTGATTATCATAGAAATCTGTTTTGCCATAAATTTGGGGTCATATAGAATGATGTGATTTTGCTTTCAAAGAATATAGAATTTAAAATTGATCTAACTTTCAATTTTTTTTTTTTTTTTTAAACCAGGGATCAAAGTTGGAATCTTGTGCTTGCTAGGCAGGCGCTTAAGCTGCTAACCTATATACTTGGCCTTTAACTTTTGCATTTTAATGGTTCTTTGATGTTTATTTAAATGAATAGATAAAGTTTTCTTTTTTTTTCTCTTTCATTCTTCCTTTCTTTTTTCTGTATTTTAAGGAAGGGTCTACAGAGTGTTCAGGGTCTCACAACTAGATCAGACTTGTAGTGATCCGCCTGTTTATAGCCTCCCAAGTGCTGGGATTACAGGCATGTGCCACCACACCCAGTCTCTAAATAAGAAAGTTTTCTGCATCACCTTTCAGCAATCACTTTATAAATAAAAGATTATAAACTACCTGGTGCCAGTCAAAACCGTTTGTGAATTGTTAACTAACTCAGACATCAACCAAGGAGTCTACTTTATGTTTCTTTGTTTGTTTGTTTGTAAAACACACTTCCTTTAGAACTTGAACAGAAGAAAACTATTTTCTTACTTGTTTAAATTATTACAAATTTTTCCAATGGATTTCCAGCACTCAGAAGGATGAGGCATGAGGATCACCATGAGTTCAAATCCAGTTTGGGCTGCACAATGAAATCCTTTCTCAGACTACACACACACACACACACACACACACACACACACACACACAGCCTGGGATACTAACACATAATTAAAAGTGAACTTCTAAGTATATTTACAATGATTAAATGCTGTGTGCATACAACACAATGGTCATGTGTGCACACAGAAATGCTTGGAGATAAAATAACAATATAATTAATATGTTTAATATTCTTTCACGTTGTGGCAGTGCTTTTAAGGATGCAATGGTTAGCCTTAACTCTCTGTTATATGAATCATTTTTTATACTTTATAATTCTTTTTTTTTAATTTTTTTTTATTAGAGAGAGAGAGAGAGAGAGAGAGAGAGAGAGAGAGAGAGAGAG
>NW_004524700.1:5298281-5307510 GCF_000260255.1 Octodon degus | reverse complement strand
CAAGTGCTTATTCTACTGAGCTATCACCCCAGCCCTATATAAAAACATTATGTGATAAAACATAAGCTTTTTAATCAGAAAACTCAAGTTTTGCAAAATTCAGACAAGAACATGAACTAACAGTTTGTTGAAGACCTGGAGCTAGCAAAAGTGGAAAAGCATATGCAAAAGCCTGATAGTCAATCCTTTTCATACACAAAAGGATCTCAGCATCCACAAAAACACTCTGAAAATGTCTAAGTACCCAAGGTCATAAATCAGAAGCTAGGAAATCACTACAAAAGCACTTGAACTCACAACATGCATGTAGGCAATAATTTTTAGACAACCACAAAAGACAACACAGATAAAAATAGTCCAGAGAGTTAAATGAAAGAACCCGTCCCAGCAAAGGAATTAATCAAAAAATTAGGAGAAAATCTACGGAATGGGAGAAAATATTTTCAAACTATATTTTTTAAGAGCTGGGGAGATAGGTCAGTAGAATAAGTGCTTGCCTGACAAACGCAAGGGCCTGAGTTCAATTCCTGATTCAAAACAAAACAAAAAAAACCCCTATTTTTTGATTGAAATCCTAAACACAAACTCATAAGTCTAAACACAAAATAATACACTTCAAAATATTAAGGAATCAGACTCTTCCAAAATCAGACATGCAAAAAGCCAATAAGCACTTAAGAATGCTTATCTGACTGTTCATTAAGGAAATGTGAATAAAAATAGCAGTGAGGTATTGCCTAATCCTAGCTAAAACTGTTATCATGAAAAAGACAAAACATAACATAACATTTGATCACCAGGATGCAGAGAAAGTGGAACTCTTGTATACTTTTGCTGGAAATGTAATTAGTATGTTATTCTGAACTATTGTTTTAAAGGGGTGGACCCTGGAAGTGGGCACAGTAGGAAGCAATGGGACTTGGCTCCTGAGCGAAGCAATATTTGTGCAAGAAAATCTATCACCATAACTGACTTTGAATATGTGGTATCTATTTAAGGCTTGAACAATAAATTTTAGTGACTCACCATAGCAGCTAGCTAACCTGAACCCTTCTCATTGCTGATGGCTGTGCATACACCTAGGAACTGTTCACTCAGCTTATAGGAACCCAGACGATCCAGAAGGATCCCTCCAAACTTAGAGATCTGTGTTCCAAGGAGTCACACATTTACTGTTTTCTTTACCTTACCCTTTATTTTAATCACTTTCCCTTCGGGCTGTAAAGACTTCAAGGGATTTAAAAGGACAAATGCTCCCTTTTAATAGCGTTTAATTTTGTCTTTTTCTTTTTTTGGGAAAGGGACATTAAAAACTGGGCCATAGAAAGCCCATATAAGAAATTACCATGCATGCTGCAGCCTTAAATAAGTTCTTAAAAAAACCTTACATTTTTTCAAAAAAGATAGTTTGCAAGAGATAAATTAGAAGAATCAATTTTTTAAATCTTAAAATGATCTTAGGCAGACACAGGAACTGGGATTCGATCCCTGGCACCAAATGCCCTGCCACCCCTCCCCCCAGAGACAGTGACTGAGACTGGATGTGGTGGCTCATGCCTGTAATCCCAGAGCTTGGAAAGCTGACAACAGGAGGACCACTACGAGTCTGACCTGTTTTGTGAGAACCTGTAGACCCAGTACTAAACACATTTTTAAAAAATCTTAAAATGATAAAGAGAAAAAATGTAAGACCCTGTGTAGGAGTAAAATCTGATCTTCAGAGATACTAAATTACTATATTCAAATGTCTGATTTTCAGCAGCAACAGATAAAAATCATTAAACACACAGAGAAACTGGATAGCACAGGCTATCTCAAAACAAGTTAATCAACAGATGTTTTCCCTGAGAAATGAACTGATGGCTACAAATACAGGAAAAAAAGACTGTAAAGCATCTGATTTTTGTTTATTTGTCTTTATTAAATAATGTCTGTCTACATTTCTCATGCTAGTCAAGTCATCCCTTATGTTAACTTTCTGAGTTGGGGGACATACAGCATGGACTTCTGAGTCTGGCTTAAGACAACTATCTTAATGATCCTCAAAGAACCAGAGAAATATACAGGGATAACCAAAGAAATGATGCTCGAATAAAATGATGTATTAATAAACATAAAAAAATTTACAAAAATAATGCTTGTCTTACTGAGGTACAGCCAACTTGCTCATGATGTTGGTCTTCTTTATTGGTTTAATATATTATGTTTGCAAGTATCTTGTTAAGAATTCTTGCATCTGTATTCATTAAGGATACTGGGCCTGAGCTGTAGTTTTCTTTTCCAGTTGAGTGTTTTTCTGGTTTTTGTATCAAGATAATGCTGGCTTTATTAAATTAGTTCGGCAGAGTTTGTTCCCTTGAAACAGAGTGAGAAGTTTTGGCGCTGGTTTTGCTCTGAACTTTTGGTGTAATCCATCAAGTCTTACAAGTTTTAAGTTGGTAGAATGTTTATTAGAGAATTGATTTGGTTACCTATTATTAAAGTATTCAGGATGTTTATATATTCTTTGCTCAAATTTGGTAATTATACATATATATGAATTTATCTGTTTCTACTAAATTAAAAAATGTGGTCATCTATTTACCTTGTTTACCTGGGTACCTATATCCTTGCATACACATGGAAATGTCTTTGCAATGATTTCAGTAACTATCTATTTAACATATTTAGTTTCCTTCACTAGCCATTCCTTGATGCCTGTAGTTATTAGGTTTTATCTTTCAGATTATCTAGAAACTCTTGAATTAACCGCTCATATTTTCTTGTTTTCAGGACATCACTGAATAAGTGACCTATTATACCATTCTTCTCTTTGAGTCTTAATATAATTTCTCCTGATTAACAATGTCTAGTGTCACCACTTTCAGCTGGGATTTTTTTTTCAGTACTGGGGATTGACCTCAGGACCTTGCACTTGCCAGGCAAGCACTTATTCTACTGAGTCATCTCCCCAGCCCTCAACTGGGATTTTTATCTGAGATTCTATTTGGACTCTCTTGGTAAGCCCTATTATTCAATAAAATAAGCACTAATATACAGCATTGCCTTTTTAAAACAATGAAATGCTTATATCCTTTTTAAACTTCTTAAATAGGAAACTAAATTAATAGGAATTAATTTAATCATTGATTGGTTTATATCATATTTGATATAACTGAATAGCATAGTAATATTTCATACATTTGCTTATTTTTTTTTCTTTTTTAATCATTTCAAGCACTTTACGTATTTGTTTTCTGAGCTCTTTGCCTCAAACTTTGACCACGTCAGTGGTCAACGTGAGATCTACTTTTAAGGAGTTATAAACTTTTAGAAGCATATTATCGCCATGTTTCTTTATGTGTTTTGTGTTGAATTCCTTAGATAAATTGAGATAAAAATATTTTCCATTCTACTAGAAAACTCTTCACTAAGTAGATTTCTTTCTTCAGTATGCTTCTGATTTTGACTATGATCCAGTGCAGCAATAATTACTCAAGTGATTCTAGGCATTGTCCCTACATTAGATTGCAAGGAGAAAACAGCTACTGGCAACCTGCACATGCAAAGACTCAATCATGCTATAACTTAGAGCTTGCTAAGCAAGTTTTCTACTACTTCAAAAACTCAGAGATATAGAGGGTTAGTAATGGTAGAGAAAGTGTCAAGTGCTAGAAGTTAAAATAAAAAGCATTTTTAAAAATCAAAAAAGGAAAATTGAGAAAAACATAAGAAGAAAAAGAAACCAAAGAAAGAGAGTTATAAAGTAGTTTTGATGATGTTATTTTTATGTCCAGAAAGAATAAGGAATAGAGAGGGAACTTGAAAGCCATGGGTGGGAGCAGAGGAGATGTGGACAGGAAGCAGAAAGTAGGCAAGTCTTAATGGAGATCATAACCAACTTATCAACTAGAAGAAATGCTTTGGTGGAAGACATAAGCCAGGACCACTGACGAAGGAGAACCTGACAGGCTCATTTAAGACACTTTAGAAATAAAAAGAATAGCTAGCTTAGCTGTTCATTAATATATGCCCCTCACATACACTATAAAATAAAGCAAAACAAATTACAGTTTGGAAGTTTTTATATAAAAGAAAAGAAAGAGGGTACAGAAGCTTATTCTATAAGAGAAGAAATGGGCAAAGAGAATAGGAGGAAGAACCTTAAACAGACAGTAAAAGATGATACGGAGATGTTTAGTCCAACCAATGACCTATCAGAACCACAACTTTGAGAACACTATGAAACATCAAATATGAATTAACTCATTGAGAAAATGAAAATTATGTAGTCAGAAAGTCATATTTATAAACAAATTAATGTAAGAGAATAAATTAAGGTAGGTAGATCTCTTCATTTTTCTTATGGTTAATTGATGTAAAACTTAACTGATTAAAATAATTACAATGATATATTGAGTGGTTATAATCTTAAGTAAAAAAAATGAAGGCAAAAGCATTAAGTGACTCAGGAGGTAGAAGCTGGCAATACTGTAATATATGGTATCTGTACCATCTGGGGAGAGTTTAACACATTTAATAATGGGCATAGATTTGCTTGAAATTTATGTTGCAAATTGTAGGGCAGTATTATTTATATGTTGAGAAAGAAGCAAAATGTAGCCATATAAGATGCTTAAGTCACAGAATGCAGATAAAAATGAAGAAGAAAAGAAAAAATGCAACAAAGAAAACCATATTACGAATACTACAGATTTTTACCCAACTACATTGTTGATCATTTTAAATGTCATGGACTGAAATATACTGATAAATGACAAAAACTGTTAAAGTATACCTTAAAAAAGACGCATGTTACATTGTCCACAAGAAATTCACTTTAACTCACTTTAGTTCAGTTCATTTTTATTTTTTATTTTTAGATTTAAAGAGAATAAAAACAGTAGAAAAAAATAGAAACGATACAGAATTTTACTAAACAATATAATAGGAATTCAACAATGGAGGTTATATTGCATAATGTCTTCTTCAAATTAGTTGTACAGACGACCAGATTTAAGCATGAAAAATTGGTACAAAAAGTTGTAAGAAATTGAAAAGCAGAAGATAAAAAGTTAGGTATTAACTGCTCCTTTAATAGATCAACAGAAGTCATCAGTATAATTATCCAAGCTATTCCATGTATACACATTAAGATTTCCTTATCCCTTCCTTCTTTCTTTTGTCCTTGTCCTCATTACAGTTTTTCGTTCTCTTTAAACATACTTTTCCTGTCACAGTATATATGGTACCTTTCAGATTTTCTTAAGTCAGGTTCTTACACTAATGAGTTGTCATGGTTTGTGTTTTATTGTCCCCTAAAGCTTCATGCAGTCATTGGAGTGGCTTCTAGAGTTTGTGATTAATTCATAATGCATGTTATGCCTACCCAGGTGTGGGCAATCTGCATACAATATGGGTAAAGGATAGAGCTAGGTGTCTGCTGCAGCTGCTGCTCCTCCCTTTGCTCTTTGCTGCTTTCTGACACAATGAGATGCTGCCCTCTGAAATGTGCCATTCTGCCTTATGGTCTGAAAACTCCACTAACTGTAAGCTAAATAAATTTTCCTTTCCTTAATTTGGGGCGTTGGGTATTTTGTCCCAGCAACAAGAGAAAGGTAACTGAGAAAGAATTTGGTACCAAGAAGTAGGATCATTTCTGTGATTATATATCTGACCATGTCATTCCAGGACCTTTGGGAATGGCTTATGGGAAGAGATTCAAAAGATTTGGAGATGTCACCTGAAAGAGAAGTGCAGGAGCACCTTCAGGAGATACTGGTTAGAAAATAGAAGACCAGAATGCTGATAAAAATCCTCCCTATAAAGTCCAGGCTGGTGAGCTTTCTTCTGGGAAGAAGGACTGGATTGGTTGTTGGACTCCAGAAGATGTGTGATGGCTTGGCAGAAATTTTGTCTGCATTTTTCTTGTGACCAGAGACTTTGACTGAGACTGAGATTAAGTACAGCAGACTGATTAATCTGGCAAAGAAAGTTCAAGTCAGTCGAATATTGAGGCAGTGGCATGACTACTGTTGGGGTCTTTTAGTCAGATTTATGTTGACAATCAAGAGAAAAGAACTCAGCAGAATGATTTAAAATATGAGTTTGACCAGAAAGGAAGCACCAACAAAGCAATGGACTGCAAATATGGAGCTGAGAGGATTTTCATTGTCTAAGAACAAGAGAATGAAAAAGACAGCATGAGAGCATCAAAAGAACCAGCAAATATTCATTTTGGAGCCTCAGAACTGCAAGGGTTAGGCACTTTGCTTTGAGGAGAAAGCTCCAGAGAACCATGCACCAGAATGGTGGCTATAGCCACACCAAGTTCCAGAATGGCAGTGGCATAGAAAATTTCTTCCTCAGAATCAGGTTGAGAGTGCTTGGTGATCCAGGCACTCGATCTCTATAGCTAAGAGAGAAGAAAACCTGGCTACTGTTCCAGTTGGCAGCACACCTTGGCATCATTCTTGTCATGTTGGTTTTAGGTCCTTGCAGAATTCAGGAGTTCTGAGGTTAGGAAGGCTTTTCCCTTTATTTCAGAAGGCCTGTGAAGCCAGGCAGTGTGATCCTGAGAGAATATAGAGTGATGCACATGTGTCCTTGGTGGGCGAGGGCAGAATGTTATTGTTTGTGTCTAGTTGTCCCCCCAAAGATTCATGCAGTTATTGGGGCAGCTTCTAAAGTTTGGGATAAATTCATGACCAATGCAAGGATTGTGTGTGAGTGCTCCAACCACACTGGGGTGGGTAATCTTCAGACAATATGGGAAAGGAAGAGGGGGTTACTAGTTGCTGCACCTGCTGTTCCCCCCTTTGCTCTTTGCTGTATTATTCTGTCATGAGCTGTTGCCCTCTGTCATGTGGTATTATGCACTGGATCAACCAAGTATGATCAGAAACTTTCAATAACTATGAGCTAAATAAACTTTTACTACCTTAATTTGGGATATCACATATTTGGTCCTGGCAATGAGAGAAAAGTAACCAAGACAAGAGGCAAAATCAAGTTTGTACATGCAGATCGGATTTACTTCACCTACAAGTAGGCCTCTAATTGCATCCATTTACCTATGAAAGCCTCAAGTTTATCTTTTGCATAGCTGAGTAATTCTTTATGGTGAAAAATACTGCAACTTCATAATCCATTCTTTAGTTGATTGGCATCTCAATTCTTTCCAAGATTTAGTTATGACAAATTGTTCTTCTACAACATGGGTGCATATAGATTGTTGTGTTCTGATGTTTTTAATTATTTTTTTCCACAATTTTATTGAGAAACAAATAGCAATGAGACAGTTTCAAACCAAATTGGGTGGACAGTTTCAATGATTAACACATTGCATACAATCTTCCTACTAGTAAATTGCTGTACAAGATGCAGACTTGGTATCCTATTTACAAACAAAATTAGAGCAAATCCCTCTATTCATTAAGAGAATATAACTATATATCTATCCTAACCACTTTGAACACACATACAAAATGGACATTCATCTGTATCCTCTTTTTCTGTTTGGTCCCATCATTTAAATATAATAGGTGTGTAAACTCAGCAAAATATTCTACAAGAGTTCAGTAGTCCACAATAGTATTGGGTCTTCTGCTTCAGTGGCAATGTCAGATACTGTTGACCTGAGTCCCCTACAGCTCAACATAACACCATGGATTTACTTCTTACACTTCGTTTTCATACTTTTCTGCGGGACGATTAAGACCAAGGTAAAGTAGAAGGACCTATGCAACAAGAGTTGTAGCTTTTGGGTCTGAGAAGGTCAGTGAAATCCCCTCAGGATTTATCCTGAGATCCTGTACCTCAGATTGCAGAACCTTCGTCAGTGTCAGCCATGTGGATGATTCAGGGCCATTGCTTGGCCAATGTGCTCTCTGTGAAAGCCTGAGAGAATGTTTTCTCTCCATGTGACTCTCCTTAGGCACACTCTACATCATCAATCACTTTCCTCTTTGGCCCCATAATCTCCTTGATCAGAAAATTTGGCACACTAGTGAGTTACATGACGTTACAGAACAAGTTCTCATATGTCCTGAATCTTAATTGAACTTGGAAGGCTAAGGTCGAAATGTTGGCTTTCTTGTGGCCCTCCTTTTTCTCTAATTTTAGTCTGTAAACTTAGGTTGTTAACTATCCAGAAGACAAGCTTATTGTTATTACTATACAACATAGGCTGTTAAGCTTAACCTCACTATCTGTCTGAATATCAAATATCTTAGGCATAATATGGAACAGATATTTTTCATCAAGTATTGATATATTGAGCTTTAACTCCCTATAGACTATGATGAAAAAACAATTAAAAATTAGAATATATTTTAAAAAACAGGCATAAAGAATTATATACTTCTTATATTTACACATAAGTCCAAAAAACTAACCATATACAAACTTGAAGCAGGAGAGTCCATTAATATTCCTTTTTCTATCTCTTGCCTTCATTCATCACCCCCTTCTTTTTGAACAGTCATCTACCCTAGAGACAGCACAACAGCAACTGGCATGTCTTGACAAGTAGCTTGTGTTCAGAAGATCAGAAATACAGGCACTCCAAGCATGAAAGTAGTATTACAGATTACCATTTTCAGTGAAGTTGCTTAGTTCACAGGTGTCAGTATATATAGTTAGTCAGGGTGAGAATCTTTTCAATTAACAGCTAGATTCAAAAATCTTCTGGAGATTCTTAGGATCATTGCCATGCCCATCTTCTACATATGACTGTATGGCTTGACAATGTCATGTTCCTAGCTCTTCTCCTTTCCCTCTTTTGATTGGTTCGTCCTCAAGATTCTACTTTCCTTTTACTTGTATTATACCTTTCTACTTGTATTTCTTCTTTTGAGTTCTTATACTAGGGAAATTATATGATATATACACATGTGTGTGTGGTTTATTTCACCTATGAGTATATGTTCAAGTGGCATCCATTTCAATGTATAGGCTTCGAGTTTATCATTCTTTATAGCTGAGTAATACTCCGTTGTGTAAAAATACATCTTTTTCAACCATTCCTCAGGTGATGGGCATCTTAGTTGTTTCCAAGATTTGGTTATCACAAATTGTGCTGCTATAAACATAGGCACAAATGGATCCCTATGATATGATGTTTTCAGATCCTTCAGGAAAATTCCCAGGGGAGGAATAGCTGGTTTAAATGGGATTTCCAGTCCAACTTTTCTAAGGAGTCTCCACACTGATTTCCATAATGGTTGCACCAGGCTACATTCCCACCAGC
>NW_004524700.1:5279593-5289024 GCF_000260255.1 Octodon degus | reverse complement strand
AGATCCTTTCTTACCTTCTCACTAGGTGCACTAGCATGTTCAAGACGTGAATCTCTGTCCTCACTTTCACTTAAATGGTTTTGCAAGCTTGTGATTGTGATATTATTTTTTTCTATATCTCTTTGACTCTGCTTCATGTGATCTATTTCTTTGTTGTATTGCTCGTTCAAGGAATCCATCATTTTTCTTATCTCCTCTATTATTTTTATCAGTGTCTTCTTTAGAAGCAGTTATAAATTCTTTTATTGCAGTGTTTTTTTCAGAATGGTTTTCCTCCTACGTTTCTGTAGTTTACTTCAGATGCTATGAGTTCTGAGAATTCTTTTTTTATTTCAGAAACGAATTTCGCTCTGAGTTCCTCTATGACTTTTTGTTGTTGCTTATTTACTATGGACACTATTAATTCATACATTTGAGCTGAGCTAGTGTCCTCTGCACTTGTTCTGAGTGGGCATTGGGTTTCATCCATATGTTTCTGCAATTGATTCTTTACGGCAGATGTTATTAATTCAGGGATTTCCTTTTTCATTTCAAGTCTGAGTTCCTCTAAACCTTTCTGCAGCTGTTTCTTTATTTCAGAAGTTTTTGATTCATTGCTTTCAGCTGTTTGATTCCCAAATAGTTCCTTGTTAGTGTCCTCTGCATTTTTTATTGGTGGGCTTTGGTTCCGAGATTGCATTTTGCTCCTTCTTGTTGTCATTTTGTGTAGCACCATCTTTTGACTTTTGTTGTAGATCTTTGTTGCAGTTATAGCCTTAGCACCTACTGAAGTTCAGGTGTAGATCTGCTATGTTTGGATTTATCCAGCTGTGCCTGGCTTGGGTCTAGCTGCTGTGCTCATTTCCTTCCTGTTGCTGCCCTTGGCGGTGAACCTGTTTTGCCCATTTGGCAAGATGTTCTGCTCCTGAACTAGCTGGGTGGTTTTGTCCCATACACTTTCTGCAGGGATTTTAGCTGAAGGGTTTCACCCCAGGCCTGTATGCCAGGCCTGAGCTGAGTCTGGAGTGGATAAGGTGGAGTAGGGGATAGTGGCTCTCCCACACACTCACTGGGCCTGGACTAGGACTGGATCTGGGGGTTCCCAGAATGTGACAGAAATTCCTACTCTGTGGGCAGGGTGCGGGGGGTACCATGGAGTGATGGTAGGCGTCCCAAGAGGGTAAAAGAGGGTGTCACCCATGCTGCACCTGGGCTTGGACGAGTAGGTCATGCCAGCACAGGGTAGCTGGAAGCTCTCCCACACACACACACCAGGCCTGAGCTAGGATGACCAGGGGGTTGCCAGAATGCCACAGAAATTCCTACTGGACAGGAGGGGTAGGGGAGGTGCTATGGAGTGTTGGGTGGCATCACAAGGGGGTGGAAGAGGGTCTCACCCATGCTGCGCCTGGCCTAGTATGAGTAGATCCCACTGGCTCAGCGTAGCCAGAAGCTCTCCCACACACTCACTGGTTTTGGGCTAGGACTGGGTCTGGGGGTTCCCAGAACACAGCAGAAATTCCTACTTGGTGGGCGGTGTGAGGGAGGTGCTGCGGAGTTGTGAGGGCCATCCCAAGGGGGTGGAAGAGGTTATTACCCATGCTGTGCCTGGGCTGGAACCAGTAGGTTCTGCTGGCGCAGGGTAGCCGGAACCTCTCACAAACACTCAGTGGGCCTGAGCTAGGACTGGGTCTGGGGATTCCCAGAACACAGCAGAAATTCCTACTTGGAGGGTGGGGTGTGGGAGGTGCTGCAGAGTGCTAGGGAGCATTCCAAGGAGGTGGAAGAGGGTCTCACCCACGCTGCTCCTGGGCTGAAGTGAGTAGGTCCCACAGGCACAGGGTAGCTGGAAGCTCTCCCACACACTCACCTGGCCTGGGCTAGGACTGGGTCCTGTTTTTAATTATTTTGGAAAAAATAACCAAGAATGCAAAAGATAACCAGGTAGAAAGGGAATTCCAATTCTAGCCTTTTGAGGAGACTCTACACTGATTTCCATAGTAGCTGTACCAGTCTTCAGTCCTACAACAGTGGAGAAGGGTTCTGTTTTCCCCACAGCCCCTCCAGCATTTGTTATTGGTTGATTTCCTGATGATAGCCATTCTTTCTGGGGTGAACAGGAATCTCAGTGTTGCTTCAATTTGCATTTCTCAATTGACCAATGGTGTTAATCATGTTTTCATATGTTTATTTGCCATTTGCATTTCTTTATCTGAGAAGTATATATTCATCTCAGCTGTCTTATTTATTTACTTATTTATTTATTTATTTATTTGCAGAACCAGGGATTGAACTCACGTCCTTGCGCTTGCCAGGAAAGCGCTTATTCCACTGAGCCATTTCCCTGGCCCCTCAGCTGTCCATTTTGGATTGGGTGTTTTAATTTTGGAGCCATGATTTTGTAATTCATTTGAAAAGCACAAGAGAAAAGGTAAAAAAAAGTTATATCATAGTAGACATAATTAAGAAAATCTAAATCAGATATAGTTACATCACACACTCTACTTTTCAGAAAAAGGAAAATTATTAAGAATAAGACAGATAGTACATATTGATGAAGGGGTTAATTTTCTAGGATGAAATAACTTTCCTTGAGCTCTATGCACCTAAAAATAATTAAAATCCATGAGTTCAAACTAATATAACTACATAAAAATAGACAAACCCATTATTTTACTGTTGTTCTTGGCATAATTCTCTAAATAATTGGCAGATTCAGTAAGCAGAAAATAATTGAACAGAACATCGTCATAAATCACCTTTTTCTAATTGACCTATATAGAGTGCTGCCTTCAATAAACGTGGAGAATACAATCTCCTCAACTTTCACGTAACACTTAGTAAAATATACCATGTATTCATTCATAAACTAGACATTATCACCGAAAGAATCAGCAAAGTAGAGGTAGCTAAAAAGCCTCAAAATATTGCAGATTAAAACAATTCATTCTGTCAAATATAAATCTTAAGATTAAAACTATTTTGGACAAGAGACAGGAAATGTAACCTCACTTTCCAACATTTTGAATATTGCTATGGCTTATATCTAGATGTACCCATAAAGCCTCATGCACTCATACATGGGAGATTTTGGGTCAGAGCTGCATGAGCTTGTATAAGCTTAGTTATCCTAGTTAAACTTATCAGTTAGTGCACCAATAAGTTTATAGCTGAATGTGATGTTGAGGGGTGATGCCTGTTAGAGGACAAGCATCACTGATGTGTGACTATCTGGCTGTGACTGCCTCCCTCCTGTACTCCTCCCCTGGTGGATGCCTCCTGCCTGCAGTTCTAGAAACAGTTCTTCTCTACCCTGCCACTCTGCCTTGGAGTACTGGACCCTAACTATAAAAGTGATTTCCTAAAATAGTGTTTGGGTAAATTTATGATATTGAAAAATATAAAATTAATAATTTCAGCTTCTCACTTATAAAAAAAGTAAGAATACAGCAAGATAATTACACAGATAATAAAAGTTACAGGGAAAATTAGTAAAAATTCACATAGAATATTAGTAGAGAAATCAGTAAATCCAACATTGCTCCTTTGAAAAGTTCAAGAAAATTGATTTTGTGAGGCTAGTAAAAGAGACATGAATTACTAGTCTTTGAAGTAAAATATCATTATTAATATTATGCTCTTGGATAGCATAAAAATTCAAAACAAAATTATAACTAAACCTAATATCACAAATTTGGTGATATACGTAAAAATGGTCCAAATCCTTGAAAGAAATAAACCACACATTCATACAAGAAGTAGATCATCTGAGTAATCTACTAGAAAAATTGAATAAATAATTGAGAACTTTCAAATACACTTAAACAGCATCCTGAGGTACTTTCACTGATGAGGTATATTCAATATTTAAAGAGCAATAACCATTATCCACAACTTATTCCAGAAAATGGAAGTATAGTGAATATTTCCTAATTTACTCTATGAGAACAACCTTACTTAATATGAAAGCTAGATAAAACTATAGAAAAATGTCTCTCACTAGCAAAAGTGCAAAAATTCTGAGGTAAATATTACCAGATTGAGCCTAAGCGTGTATAAATATATGGAATGTGACCAACCATGATGTATACTAGCAATGCAATCCTGGCTCTACATTTGAAGATCAGTTAATATCCATCATGTCAACAGGGTAATGAAGAGGGAAGAATCATGTGATTTTGGTCATAGAAAAAAATCATTGGAAAAAGTATAACACTCATTCATAAAACATGCAGAAACCTAAGAAGTAACATGGACTTCAAATTAATGAGTATCACTTAAAATCTTCCCTTAGCATCATACTAAATAATAACAAAATCATTTTCCCCAACATTGGAAATATGATAATAATATTTCCTCTTATCTCTCTTAGGAATAATATTGTGGGAAGTCACAGTTAATGAAGTAAGATAAAAATAGGTAACAAAAGTTAGAAAGGTTGGAAAGAAAGGAATGTAAGTATTTTTCTTCATACATGATACAATTACACATATGGCATTATCTAGTATTCATCAATGGAAATTTTCCCAGAACAAACAAATAATTATTTCAAGGTTTCTGGACACTAGTTCATACATAAAACTCAATAACTTGAGTACACAGATATGTTTAATTTGAATTGAATATTATAGAATCTGTACATGTGTTGGGCAGATTTTGCAATCTGTGATTAAACAGTTGAGAAACACTTTTTAAAAACTAGAAACATTCTTTTGACTGAATTCAGAGCTCTTAGTGGTTTCAGTGGATGGTCACTTGCAATGGTTGCTTCTAGCCTACGGTTGGTAGTAAATGCAGTCAGAAATCCCCATCATAGGAGCCAGGAAGCAAAAACATGGGAAGAGTATGAAAAGAGGACGTGACCAGAGAGAACATATCTTCACTTAAAGGCCATTCCTGCATGTTCCACCAAGACACACCTACAAGTGTGCTTTACTAATACAGCAGTAGACTTAAACTATTCAAGCTGACAAAGAAGATCAACTGTCAGAGGTGCTCGTTTATGAAAGCCAGAAGTGATGAAAAAGAAAGAGAACCAGAAAGAGAGGAGCTTTGGGTAATATAATAGTCACTGGTGACTTCAACTAGGCTTATGTAACTTTGTATCAATTCCCAAGAAGGCCATCAAATTGTGGATCTTGCAATGTATGAATCCACTTTTAAAGTTAGAGCCTTTGTCAACCAATCACCTTCCAAAACTGCCACCCCTGAACACTTGAGCCTTTTGTAGGAACTTCTGTATGCAAAAGTGTGTACACAGATCTTCTTTGACATGATAGTAAAAAAAAAAAAATCCCTAACATTTATGATAAGCTGATGCTTTCTTATTTAGCACAGGAAAAGTTACAAAAATTTCTGTTTTTTCACTGTTTATTAAACACTGTACTGAAGATCCTAACCAAAGAAATTAGCAAAAGTTAGGTTTGAAAGGTATACTCCAAGGTATTCACATTTGTGGACAATATGAATTTATACAGAGAGAATTAAAAGATTCTATTAAAACAAATGCTACTAATAAATGGGTTTAATAAGTATATGATATACAAACTGACTTATGAAATTGATTTTATTTCTGTACACTAACAATAAATAATCAGAGAATAAAAATAGGAATAGTCTCGTAAAATTAATGAGTAACATAACTAGGTATAAGTTAAATGAAAAGCTTTAGGATTTGCATATCAGAAACTATGAATGTACATAATAATTGGCACAGAATAGATCATAGATCTAATAATAAAGCCTTAGCATTTATAGAGAAGAGATATAAATCTCTTTAATCTTGGTTGAAGAAGTGGTTTCCTGGAAACGGTGCCCAAATTATAGAAAATTGAGGAGAACTTTGATTACTTATACATCAGAAACACACAAAAAATATTTTGTTACATTATATTAAAGAGTAAAGAGATAATCTATTAAATGTAAAAAGTGTTTCCAATTTATTTAATTTAAAGCTATATTAAAATACATTAAGAATGCTAATAAGTCAATAATGGAAAGGTCAATGGCTCAAAATGAGAAAAATCATTTGAATAAATATATAATATTGAGAATTTGATTGCGTCTCAACCTTCATACACATTTCTGGTGGAGTAACAAAATTATGCATTTGCTTTGGTTGAAACAGTTGGCAGTATTTTAAAACATTAAGGATAGACTATGACCTAGTAACTTCATTCATATGTATATAGCCAAACAAACACCCACTCAGTAACTTACATATGAATACACATGACATCATTTTCAGAAGAGCCAAAAAATCAGGACAGTCATTATGTTCACCAACTGCTAATATATAAATACAGTAGCTATGTTCATAAAATGCATGTGATTTAGCTGTAGAAATTATAAGATGCTGATACATGCACTGAGAAATCCTTGAAAAAATTATAGCCAGCAAAGATGAAATAAAGAAAACGCAAGTGTTTTATGCTACACCTGTTTGAAATGTTCAGAGTAGGCAAATCCAAATACTGATATGTGTTTGAACCCAACATATAGGATGAATGAAATGTGAAATAAACCCTAAAAGGTTTACCATTTCTTTTTGACTGAAATATTTTCTAAAATTTGATTGAAGTTTTGACTGCAGAGCTCTGTGAATACCTAAAGATTATTAACCTGAAAACTTTAAACAGTTAAATTTTATAGCATATTCAGTTTAGAAAAGCTATTAGAAAGTGAATATACCAGATATTTCTAGTTAATATTTATGGATTTTTTCATACATTCATGATATTCAAGGAATTTTGAAAAGATTATCTTATTCAATTTGGACAGTAATTTATATGAAGTTCTTACTAATATCATCCCTACTTCATGTGTGAGGGCAGTGAAACATGCATAAGTAACTTACTAAAAGTCACACAGCATTTGTGTGTTCTGGCTGGAATCCATACCTAGGCTGCCTAAACACACAGGCCAGCTAAAACTAAACAGACCCAATGCCAGCATGAACACACTCTACCCTTTGGGCCTGAAGGGCTTTGCCATTCCTTGGAATGCTCCTCTGTGGTTCTCACCCACTCTTGAAGGTTACAACCCTCCAAAATTCTGTAAAGCTTTTTCCTGACACCCCATGTCAATGTGGTCCCTATTTTTGTCAATTAACACTCATTGCATATTTATAGTAAATCACCTACCTCATAAGTATTTTCCAATGACCTTACAAGTATTTTTTGTAGCTTTCTTAAAAATTAGACTGAAATTCTTACATCCAAGGTCATAGATGCTTAGATTTCCAACCTTTCATATTGCATCCAATTAATAAATATTAAATAAATGAAAAAGACATGGAGGTTAGAGAAGAAGTATAATAGCTGTTTATTTCTTTATCTTTACAGAACTTAGGATGCAATAAGGAAATAAACTAGTTAAAATGGTCAAAAATTTAAATATTAAAACAGAAACACTAAATCTACTCCAGATGAAAATAGGTAGAAATCTTCAAGAAATTAGGTTAGGCAGAGTGTTCATGAACAAAAACCAAGTTGCACACAAAATATTTCAAAGAGTCAACAATGGGGATGCTATCCTATTGAAAGATTATTGCACATCAGAAGAAATCAACAGAGTAAAGAGCAAACCTAAGAATTGTAAAAATGTTTAGTCAACTGTCACTCAGATAAGACTTCTATTTAGAACATATTAAGAAGTTAATAATAAATCATACCTCCAAAATTCAAAGACTCAGTCCAAAAATGGGCATCTGAGATGACTATACCTCTCAGATGAAGCAATACAAATGGCAAATAAATATATGAGAAAATGTTCAGCATCACTGGTCATTTGAGAACTGCAAACTAAAAGAACACTGAGATTTCCATCTCACCCCAGAAAGAATAGCTATCAACAAGATGTCAACTGATAACAAATGCTGGAGAAGCTGTAGGGAAAAGGGAACACTTCTCCACCGCTAGTGGGAGTATGAACTGGTACAGCCTCTATGGAAATCATTATGGAGAGTCCTCAAAAAGCTAGGATTGAAGGCCCCATTCAACCCAGCTATTCCCTTCCTGGGTATTTTTTCAAAAGAACTGATATCATCATACCACAGTGATATATGTGCACCCATGTTTATAGCAGAACAATTTGTCATAGCTAAATCTTGGAGTCAATCCAAACACCCCTCAACTGAGGAATGGATAAAAGAGATGTGATGTTTTTATACAATAGAATATTACTCAGCTATAAAGAATGATAAACTCAAGTTTTTTACATAAATGTTTGCCAATGGAGACCATAATCATAAGTGAAATAAATCAGATCTACATGTGTAAATGTTGTATTGTCTCACTAGCATAAGAAATTGAAAGAGTAAATAAAAATCTGAAAGGTACAACAGATACTGTAAAAAAGGAAGAAACAGTTCAAATGGAAGGAACAATCGGGATGAGGAAAAGAATGAAAAAACAAAAGTGGAAAGTACATATGCATATACACAAGATACCTTGGGTAACTTTACTGCTGATTTCTACTGTTCTGCTGAAAGGAACAGTTAATGCTTGATTTTTTTCTTATTTTTAAGTTTTTGATTAATTTTGCATTCTTATATCTATAATGTAAACAACTAACTTGAGGGCAACAATATGCAATATACCAACCCATTGTTGAATTTGTACTATTTTTGTTTAGTGAAATTCTGTATCATTTCTAATGTGGTTTTTTTTAACTATTTTTTAATTCTCTTAAAAAAACAAACAGAAATACACACAAAAATTGGTATAATATTTAGTAAGAAATATATAAAAATACATCTGAGTGAGGTAAATAACAGTGCATACTTGGCAAAAACTGTTAAGGTGTATTTCTCCAGGCCTTCTAGTACTAAGAGTTATTTTAATGCTGGACAGCTTTTCTAAAATTTTAACCTAACCTAGTTGCACTATGGTTAGCAATCAAGTTCTGGCTTCATATGTTTTACATATTACATGGTAAAGTCAACCCCAAACTTGCCATTATGGTTCTGAACAAAGGTCAGGAGTTTAAGAGTTTTGATTTGTCAGCTCTATTTTCACAGTGAGTTACTCATCTGAAGATAGGCTGAGCATGCCAGGATTTGGTCCCTTTGGCACACAGTTTGGAAAGGAATATTTCAAACTTGCTGGGCTTAGCATCTTGTGCTAAAGCCTACTGGCCTGGAAATCCCATTATTTTTGTAGAATTGATTTACCTGTGCGACTTTTCAATCAGCAAATCATTTTAAAAAATAAATCTAAAAGGGAAAATACTGTTCCTGCCAGGATGAACAAAATATTTTCTTCTTTTATAGTGTGTAAGTGGAGAGGTCTGCCAAATGCAAATCCTTCATTCCAACGGAAATGAGAATATATGACTCAGAGTCAGGCATGCTTTTCTATTTCTGGTGTTGGAGTCATATACCTCTACACTAACTCTCTAGCCATTTGAAAAGCAGATATGGGACACCACCAGCTAATCCCTGAATAGCATTT
>NW_004524700.1:5276479-5277779 GCF_000260255.1 Octodon degus | reverse complement strand
TTATTTATTTATTTATTTATTTATTTATTTATTTGGTGGAGGGTCTTGCTGTGTAGCTCAAATTCATAGTGATCCTCCTGTCTCAACCTCTCCAGCACTAGGATTACAAGCATGAACCACCACACCTGGTTTTGGGGCTAGTAGGGTGCTAACGTGGTTATGGACCTGGCATGGCATGGAGTACTGGGGATTGAGCCCAGGTCCTTCCATTTATCAGGCAGGCACTGAGACCACCAAGCTGTCTCCCTGGCCTTTCTTTTGATTTTGAGGTATGATTCATCTGTCTTCCTTCCTGTGCCCTACGTGTTCCTCCTGATCTGTTCCTTGCTGACTTCCTAGCATCTGCATACACCACGCTTATCCTTAGCTCAGGGCTTCCTTTATGGGGACTTGATTACTCTCCACTATCAGCACAAAAACTGGTCTTCACTCAGTATCTATAGTGGTTATTTCCTCTGCTTGGGAACACCTTTACTCCAGGTCTCTGTGGCTAGAGTGTTTGTGTGTGCACATGAGTGTGCTTGTTTTATTTTATTTTAGAACATGTATTATTACTTGTTTGCAGTATGTAATGATTATATTCGTTTTAGAGAATTGGTACACACACATAACGTATTTGCAGTATAGCCCTTTCCTTCACCCTCTTTTTATTTTTCCATCATCAGATTCGCTTACTGACAAGACCTTATAAATAAAGATTCCTTTTTGCAAAGTAGTCTGATGGAAACTTTCAGTTTTTACAGCCACTTTCTAAGTTACACATGCAAAAATAATCAAAGAAAAGAGCCAGCATTTTCCTTTCATCCTTCTGTAACTTAAAAACAGAAATGCACATTTGTTCCATGCACCATAAAAACGTTCATCTTTTGCTGGAGTACAAAAGATCAAAAGGATAATGTTATAGAAAGATGTGAATGGGCAGAAGCAGGCTGTCAAATGGTCAGTCTGCTCTTTTCAAATTTTTCTTCATTTCTGTGAAGTCTCATTATTAAGAAACAGCAGGTGCCCTTTAAACTACTACCAAAGAAATGAAAGGTATCTCGCATATGTGTAAAACTGGGACATATTTACTGATAAAATTAAAAGAGCTCACATTCATAAACTATTTTGTTAGCACATCTTTAAATATTTAGCCTAAATTATTAGTTAAGAAGAATTATCTCTTGATTATTAATTTGTTTTAGTAAATATATTTTAAAATAAAAATTGGATTTGTTCAGTTCCATAAGGAAATAGAAGATAACTACAGAGTAGATGATCATTTAGCATCAAGGAGAGAAACAGGAGCATTTTAATAAAT
>NW_004524700.1:5267230-5275898 GCF_000260255.1 Octodon degus | reverse complement strand
TTTACCTTATCGGACACCTGGATGTAGGCAGTGATAGGTGTGCCACTTCCAAGTCAATTTCAAATGAAAATCAGATCCTTCTACTCTTGCTGCATAGAGAGGACCCATGAACATTGAAAGCTAAATGTTGAAGATGGCAGAGGTTCTGTCTTTATTAGTAGCAAAATGACTCTATGACAGAGAGGGTTTCACTTTACTTTTCTTCCTAAAACTGTTAATGAACATGGAAGACACTGTCACTGCCATTGGTTCATTATACATTTTAAAATCTATTTGTTATGTCTTTAATCTATCCTGAATAACACACCATAGTTTTAAGTAAAAACTAACAGAACAATAAAAACAAACCCTGACAGAACTGACTCAAAACTGGCCAAATAGATATGCCAGGTCTCACCTCTCCCTCTTCAGAAAAAATACAAAGTAACAGATAGAGGTCTGCGAGTCCAGTGACAGTGGTAGCCCTATTGTTAGCACTGTGCATGGCATCTGCCTGGCCCATGGGTGACTCACCCCAGTGCAGTCCCTGAAGGTGGACATGCTCTGACCCTGCTGCCAGGCCAATTGCACCCCAGTACAGAAAGACAAGTAGTGTTTCTTCTTACTCAAAGGACAGAAACAAATAGAAGTAGAGGGCAGGATACAAATCCCTGGAATTAGGGAAAGGAATGGAGGAGAAGGATGGGTAATTAGAGGTTGGATAATACATATCAAAGTGCAATTTGGGTGTGGGGTAAAGTAGTTGTGGCATTAAACAGCATATTAGAGCATCTGTAGACCAGGTCACAGAGTTGCATGGTTCAGAAGAACTGGAGAAGTGTTTCAAGGTTCCCAAAAGAGAAATAATATTACTGAGAAGATAGAACTGTTGATTCCTCTGATTCATTAATTGCATACTATATTGTATATATGTTAAAATTGCAACACTTTATTCCATAAATAAGTACACATATCATATAAAATAAAATAAAAATTTGAATCATAATTATAATGCTAGAAAAATTAAAAATCAGTAGCCAGAATCATAGGTATGGAGCAATTTCTTTCCCTATGGATATTTGATCAATAATATACAAACTGCTTTTTATAATAGACTTGCGAATGTAAAGGGAACTACGGATTCAATGACATCTCTATCAAAATACCAATGAGATTATTTTACTTATGAAAACATACCCAGAAAAAAATTCTAAAATTCATGGGAAACTATAAGATACCTTAAAGCCAAAGTGGTCCTGAGCAAAAAGAACAAAACTGAAGGCATTTCCCTATTTGATTTCATAAAATCCTACAAACTGTGGTAAGCAAAAGAACACAGTAGTAGCTTAGAGCCAGACACATAGACCATTGGTGCACATTACAGAACCTAGAAATAAATTTGTTTTATGGTCAATTGATTTTCAGCACAATCACCAAGAACATATGCTGGAACAAGGAGAGTTTCCTCTACAGATGGTGCAGAAAAGCTACCTATCACCATGTGTAAGAGTGAAACTGGACCTGTATCTCTCACCACACGAAGAAAATGAACTCAAAATGAACCAAGAAACTGATTGTAAGAAAGACTAATTACTATGAAACTTCTAGAAGAAAATATGGGAAATGCTTTGGGACATAGGTCTTGTCAAAGATTTTTTTAAACATGATCGAAAATTATAGATGACAAAAGCAAAATTTAACAAATGAAACTACTTTAAACTAAAAAGCTTATGTATCGCAAAAGAAACCATCAGTAAACACGTTAGCATATTTTTTAGCAGTGTTGAGATTGGGCATGGTGACACATGCCTGTAATCCCACATCTTGGGAAGCTGTAAACAGGCGGATCACTATGAGTCCAAGCTAGTAGTGAGACCCTGAACACCCTCTAGACTCTTCCATAAAATACAAAACAAACGAACAAGCAATTAACAGTGTTGAATGGATGTGTCATAGTTTTAGTCAACCCCCTGATACCTGATATTTATGGATTTCCCTATATAATATATATTATTGTTGCTTACATTAATGTTAAAATCTTTATTCTCCTTGCTAAGATTTTGTTCTTTTGCTTTTCTTATACACCATGTATATTTGCAGAATATTTGCATACAATTTGGGTTCATTCTACAGCTTTGTATTTTGTTTATAAATAGTAAGGAAATACATTTTCATTGCAGAAAATGTAAGAAAGTCAGAAATCTATAGGTAAAATAACAATTTGTTTACAATTCTATCTTCATACTAAATAGCTTATGATATCAATAAATTGACATTTGTACTTTCTGTAAATTATCGGTACAGTGAGCCCTTTCTAGTCCCCCTCATGGCCCAGGAAGTTCTCATTTGCAATCCCATGAAGAGTAGCTGATATTATAGTGAGTTAATTCCAATCTACCACTTCCAGCGAAGTCCATTGTGAGAACAAGGACACTAAGGCATATTTGTAGTTATGGAGAGCCAAGGCATCCTAAGTCCTGCCACGATGATGGCTATCTGGAACGAAGGCCTTAGGTCATGTCAGTCCTGGATCTCAGTCAGATTTTGTTCATTAAAGACAAAAGGAGAGCTTGAGGATGAGCAACTGTAAGTATGGTGGCAAGTAGGTGAGCACTGTGAGCTGGGCTAGGTAGGCGGCCTGAAATCTCTGCCATACACAGATACGCAGACTGAGTAACCTGTATAGCACAACTGCGATAGTATCTGATGTTTTGGGTCAGTGCTTCAGCTCTGAAGTGTGATATTTTTAGGCTGCAGGAAGTCATAGCCTCTGTCTCAAGGCTTGATCCTAGCTGACTCTGTGGAGCACTGGCTCTTCATCCCTTCTAGTTTGTGTTCACACAAGGAGCAGGGGATGGGGTTCTGAGGAAGCACACCTGCTGTCTTCAAAAACTACCATCAGCACCTTGGCTGGACTGATATGCACTGCTTAAAGCCAATGAAAGTGATAAGGAAACGTCCAAGCCAGCTCTGTACATATACATAGAGGGAAATTGGGTCAGGTTCAGTCAAAATGGAGACAATTGCTCTTCTTTCAAGGAGAGTTGGCCAGGTGGTCCTCCACAAAAGTCATATTAGTACCCTTGATATAATAATGTAAATGAATTTTATGTTCAGTTCTTAAACCCATGAGATCACTGAATATCTTTACCAGCACGCCTTAATAACTGTTAGTTTTCTTTCACCAATATTTTTAATTACCTCAGATTATTCATTGTTAAGCTTTCCAATAGTTTGCATTCATAAATCTTGCTACTCTGCACACCTAATTCCATGCAATTTCATCCACATTTTTGAAAAATTTTCTAAAATGTAGAAATAAAGTTTTTATGTTAAACAAAATATCCAGACTATAATTGATAATTTGGGACAAGTTGATGTTGTCATTCTGAAATAGCCAGTTCAGGCTTACCCATACCACATTCAGAGTTCTCTTTCACAGTATTATTACCTCCAGTTCCTTAAGAATAATTTAAATAAAAGTCTTACCCTCATATTTCATTGTGTTCTCCTTCTTCATATTTCTACTTACAATACTTTTCTTTCCAGAGAGAGAGAGAGAGAGAGAGAGAAAGAGAGAGAGAATAATGAGATTATGTGTGTAGATAAAGGCTTAATAAAATTCATTCCTGGCCATGAGGGTTTATCTCTATTTCTCTGTACTTGCTAAAAATAATATGTGACTGTGTTTTTAGGCAACATTTCTCATGACACACATGACCCCTGATAAACTATGTCTGAACTGACTGTAGCTTTGGGCTCGTCTGGATGTGATTAGTGACATCTGTGTTTGTTGTGTTATTCTGGAAGCCATGACACAGGTTCTCATAATAGATATTACATAATACAGAGCATGAGACTTTTGTCTCACAACAAGCTCTGTTCATCCAGGTGCAGGTTCATTCGTCACCCTCTAGGCATGATGTAGGATGAGGTGAACGAGTGATGAGTGGCTTCGTGAGCTGCTACCAAGACTCCTTAAAGCAATGCCCGATTTTGCCCTCCTACCCACCCGTGCTTTCTGCCTGTGCCACCAAGTAGTCTGGTATTGGTGTGGCTTCTCAAAGTATGGAGTCTGAGTGTTGAGTTGTACCCAAAGTGATCTCTGATGGCTTTTCTTTAGCTATAAGTTGCTTTAGCTTATAAGCCATCCCCATTTTTTTGTAGACATCTGGAAGGCCAGCTCAGGCTTACAACACCTATATCTCATTCAGAGTTCACTACATGAAATCTACAGTTTCATGCTCATATTTAAGAGAGGATCTCGTGGGCTAAAGATTCAACAGATGTTACTCTAGGTTGATCCTGCATGTGATGTCGTGCAACCTAGTGTGATTCACTAGATTGCAGAATAAAGTTTAATACAAAAACTGTATGTCTACATTTTAGAAAATGTGTAGAGTAGCAAAGTTTATGAATGCAAACTTTTGGAAAGCTGAACACTGAAAAATCTGATGTAATCAAAAATATTGGTGAAAAGAAATATTAACAGTTATTAGGATATACTGGTAATGTTATTCAGTGTTCCCATGGGTTTAAAAACTGAATGTAAAATTCATTTACAGTATTATATCAAGGGTGCTAGCATACCCTTTGTAGACTGTTCTAGGAGGAACAAGTCTCTTGCTTACAAGAAATGGGACATAGTTGTGGGGAGGGATTTTGTGCCGAGAGTGAAGTTGAAGCACACATTCCCGTTCTAGTTGCTGAGCTCCCTGAACCACCTTCTGCCAGTTGGCTTGCAGATGCTCACAGAGGATTGGAGCGTCTATCTCTGATGAACTGAACCTGACAAGGGGAAAGCCAGTAAACCAGGTTTTTTATATCTATACCAGGAACTTCAGGTAGAGCAATCAAAAAGTGATATCTAGTGAATCTTTATTCTATAAGATCCCCTCTTAAATATAAATATGAAACTGTAGATTGCACCATATCTGAAAGAAGTATGTAATAAAACTTCAAAGATCAAAGTGAAGGGCTAGGGAGATGGCTCAGTGGAATAAATGCTTCCCTGGTAAGCACGAGGGCCTGAGTTCAATCTCTGGTTCAAAAAAAAAAAAAAAGATCAAAGTGAATACCACTATCTGGGACACACACTTAGTATGAAAGATATGAAGACCAGTACACACCACACATACCAACATACACACACATGTGTGTTGTGTTCCCGACAACATAAATTACACAAACTTGATGATTCTTCAAATAAACTGTTATTAATATCTTCAGATAAAATAGAGAAGACGTGGAAACCATGAAGTAAGAATATGTGCTACTATCGAAAGAGAGAAAAGCCCTTGGGGATTTCTATTTGCATAATCTTTTAGGTGCAGGTAGCACCTAGAGTCACACAGTCAAATCTGCTTTTTTTTAGATCCAGTGGTTTACTTCCCATCCTCAGTTTACACACTCACTTACTTGCCTATAGATAGAATTCTAAGCAATCTTGTTAGATTTGTTTTTAATTTGAAGCCTTACTTTTTCATTATCCATTGTAGGTGATGATTTAGCTCCTTTTTGTCTCTTCTTTTTTGTCAATCCACACACACACACTTTCCATACTCCCTTAGTCCCTAAATATTGCAATTCATGTTAGATCAGTATGCAGTATTTATATTAATTTTTATTATTACCTCAACATTTTCAGTTTCTGCATGTGATGTTGTACAGTATTTGTCGCTCTATACCTGGCTTACTTCATTAGATATGTCCCATTTCATTTTAACATTGAAAATCAAGATGTGTTCTACTAGGAACTATTAACCAGGAGGTATTTTCAGGGATACAACAGTAATTCTTTTACTGACCTCTTCTCTAGTATCAATTTCTCTTCTCCATTTTTGTGCATATTTGTTATATATAGAATTAAGTTCATATTGGCTTATTTGTACCTACATAAAATTTGATCACAGCCAGCCACAGAAGACTAGTCTGCACAAGGGTGGTGCGGGCCACCCTTTTCAGTGGGGCAGAACCACCGCTGAGTGGTCTTGAGCTATTATGCAGACAGCTAAGCAAAATGGAAAAGTGACTGATAGAAAGTAAAACAGCAGCTTCTGAAAGAAACAAAGCAATGCAAAAACCTTTGTTATTTCCACTCCCTCATGGCCACTCCCTTGGCTTTCACTCTCTGGTGATTCCACTGTTTTTTCTACTTTCATTTTGTGTTTATTATTTTTATTTCTGCTTTCCACACATGAGAAAAAAACATTGGATATTTATCTTTCTAAGTCTGTCTTATTCTGCTTTACGGGGTGAACTGTAATCCCATCTATCTTCCTTCACATGAAATGAATTTGTTTTTCTGTATGGCTGAATATCATTCTATTGTGTTTGTATCACAATTTTTAATCCATTTATCAGTTTATGGACACACATCTTAGTATGGTGAATACTGCCACAATAAATACGGGCATGCAGCTATCCTTAGAGTGTAGAGACTTTAATTCTTTTGGGTACACACTAAGGGTAGATGTGGCTGGCTCATGTGTCCTATTTTTATTTAATTTTTAAAAAGCAATCTCCATCCCTATTGGTCTCCAAAGTGGTTGTTCTAATTTAAGTTTATACCAACAGTGTATAAATAATTTTATCCCCCACATCCTTGCCAGAATTTTCTGTTCTTTCTTTTTATGTTTTTGATGATAGATATTCTATCTGGATGGGACAGAATCTCAGTGTTTTAACTTGTGGTCCCTTGATGGAATTAGATAATTGACCCTAGTTTTACATATTTGTTCGACATTTATGCTTTTCATAAGTGTCCTTTCCAAGAGCTTTAAAGGTCTTTAGTTCTAGCAACCTTGAAGTTGTTCTACGTTTGTTAATTTCTTTCATTCATATTCCTTTTTGGCTTAGAATCTGTGGATTGTCACTTCAGTTACAACTTTTCTCTAATATTCTTAGGTATCATCTCTCATTCAGAGCTTTCCTACAAAAGTTAACTTTAAATAAACTGAGCTCTACTCTTACATGTTGGTTGCTCAGTGCTCCCAGGGCCGAAGAGAAGTAACATGGTTAAGTTAGCCAACATGAGAAGATTTATTCTGTGTTGCTTTCATATAACAAAAGAGTTATAGATTATTCACTCTGAAACTCCTTGCATAAGCAGAAATTATTTTAAAAAGACATGGATAGTGGGAGGCCTTGTGTTCTGGAGGCTGAAGCAAGAAGATCATTTGAACATAGGAGTTTGAGACCAGCCTTCTGAAGGCTTAAGTCTGTGTAACAGCTAATTGTTTATTCATTTGGTACAATTAGAACATATGTTAGAAAGAAAGCAGTGTTTTCCATAAAGGTATGGAACTGAGGAGAGCGACCTAGTTGATGTCTTTGTAGGCTGCAGCGGTGATAAATAGGATTAAGGCACAAATAGAACTACAGGTAGTTTGAGCTAAAAGAATTGAAAAATTGGAATAATGTGGGCAGGGAGAAATTTTATTATTTATTTATTTTTAAAATTAATTTTATTGAGAAACAAATAGCAATGAGACAGTTTCAAAACCAATTTCAGAAGTGAGCAACTTTTTTGGAATCGGGCCTAGCAGCAGAACTGAAAAGAGATTAGCAGCGCTGTGCTGTGACAATTCTGTCTTTACACACGCTGTTCCTCTGCCTAAGTGACACCCCTTCCTTTCTGCCACTCTGCCAGCCCCACGTGGTGGATTTTTGATGTAGTCTCCAGGCCTCAGCATCGTGGCTGTGTTTGGGGAGGTGGCGTGTCTGTTCAGTACTCCTTCTGGCCTGCTTTTGCTGCGCTGTGCTATGCAGGACTCCTCCTCCGGCACATCAGTCGCAGCCCTGGAGCTGTGGCTTCTCTTTTTCTTGCTTGTGCCATCTCCTCATCCCTAAAGGCCTAGAGAACTAGGTCATGTCTGGCTCCTTCATGAGTTTATCCTCAGTGTGTGCTTGATAAGATCTCAGGGTTCAAAGACCACTAGCTGAATAAATGATATGGTGAAACAAAGGCAGTGTATGCCACAGAAGAAATACAGGCTTAGGTAGAGTCTGAAGACACCACTTCCCTGCCAATGTTTTTGTTATCTGATATTTATTATGTTTAAAATAAAAAAAAAAAAGGAAAAACGAAAATCTGAAAATAATGGTGCACACCTACAATCGCAGCACTCAGAGGGCAACCAGGATGTCAGGGCCTGCCAGCGCACACGGGGAGTTCACTGCAGACTGAACTGGGCAATGAGACTCCGTCTCGGGAAAACAATCTCCCCCAAAACACAAAAGATCATCACAGCTACTAAGTAAGCTCTGCATTATTTGAACTATTATTAGAAATGTGTGCTTTCAGAAAGGCCATAAACAAAGAAGAGAAATACAATACTGCTTTGTAATTACACTCTCAAAATATCTATTTCCCAGCAGTCCAGACGCTACCAGCAGAGCACTGAATAAGCTTCCTGATTACATGCTCATCATACTTGCTAAGATGAATTGAACTTCCAGGATTAAAAAAATTGGTTAGATGTCTTAAATGGAAAAAAATCGCAAGTATATAAAGGCATTTGTTTTACTTGCAAAGATTTAAATGTATAACTTAAAGAATTCAAGAAAAATTCTTGTAACACTTCTTTTCCTCATTCTTCTCCCTTCCCTTCAATTCTTCTTCCCCTCTCCACTTATAAAACTTTGTTCTATTTTTCCTCCATTCTTTTTCATTTTCAAATCCATTTTC
>NW_004524700.1:5264775-5266750 GCF_000260255.1 Octodon degus | reverse complement strand
AAGTCTTTAAAGAACATTTTCATACTTGATGCCAGTCCAAAGATTGTAGGTACTTGAATTCATCAAAACAACCCAATGTAGTCCAATAGTCCATAATAGTAGTGAGTTATCAGCACAACTGACAATTGCCTGAAGTTGTTGACTTGAGCCTTTTACAGCTCGGCATATTAATATAACTTTACTTTCTATACCTCATGGTTATAATTTTCTGCTGGATGGTTAAGACCAAGTTGAAGCAAGACCTATATAATTAAAAATGTAACTTTTGCTATCTGACAAGGTCAGTCAAATCTCCTCAGGTTTTACCCTGAAACCTTGTACTGCAGTTTGTAGACTCTGTCAGTGTCAACTGTATAAATAAGTCACAGCCATTGCTTGGCCAATTTGCTCCCTGTGAAAGCCTGAGATAATTTATTTCTAAGTGACTTTCCTTAGGCACATGATACATCATCGATCACTTTCCTCTGTGGCCCCAGAATCTCCTTGATCAGAAACTTTGGACACCACTGAGTTACAGGGAGTCACAGCAGCGGTTCTCTTATGTCCTGAGTCCTCACTGGTCAAAATATTAGCTATCTTTTTAGCTCATCTCTCTCTAATTTCTGGTCTGCAAACTTTAAAAATCGAGAGGAGAAGCCTAATGATATTATTATTCTGTAACAGAGGCAGTTAAATTTAACATCTCTATCTATTTGAATATCACATACCTTAGACATAAATGGAACGACTAACACCAATGGATATTCTAAAATTTAAATCGCTATAGAATGTTAAAAACAATCACACATTTTTCAGAGAAATTTAGAAATCAAACCATACACAACATTGTAGCAGGACAATCCTATGACATTTTGTTTTTCTTGTCTCTTGTTTACTTTTGTTACCTTTTTTAAACAAACATTTAAAGAAAGTATAGTAAAAATTTATATGAAATTAGAAGCAGTACACATTTAGGAGACCAAAATGATGGTATTTTAAGCATGGTTTTAGTATTACACATTGCTGTCCGCAATGAAGTTGCTTAGTTCACAGATATCAGCTTATGAAGTTATTCAGGGTGAGAATTCTACCCATTAAGTGCTATTTTTAGAAACCTGATGAAAATTCTTAGGACTATTGCTTTAACCATCTTGTTTATATAAATGTATGGTTTTCCCCCTACCTTATTTCCTAACTTATCTCCTTCCTCTTTCTTCATTGTTTAATCCTTAAGTTCTCTCTTTCCATTTAACTGTGTTGTACCTTTCAATTTTTATTTCTTCTTTTAAGTTCACATACTAGGGAGAAAATATGATACTTATACAGTATGATACATATACTTACACGTGTCTGGTTTATTTCACTTATGCGTATAGCTTCACGCTGCATTCACTGCGACAGTATTATCTGTATGTATGCCAAGTATACCAAGAAAATTAACTGAGAAAATGAAAACGTTGTCCCCAAAACAGAAAAATGGAAAGGAAATGAAGGGAAACTCAACTTGAAAGAGGCAGAATAGTGAGCATTAGAACTTGAAAAGAGTAATAGGGAAGAAGGTGGATGCATACAATCAATGCACTTTCCACATATGTATAGAAATATTACAGTGCATTAGATACACAGCTAGCATATGTTAACTGAAATTTTTTTAAAATATAAAATTATGAAAATAATGAAATTTCTACTTCAAAATATTTCTGGTAACAGAAGGTAACTGGCTCAATTCTAGATTTTTTTTTTTAATTTAAGACAGGGTTTTACTATGCGATTCATGCTGGCTTTATTCTTGCTTTATAGCCCAGGCTAGCCTTGAACTGATGAAAATCTTACTTTAGCCTCCTGAGTCCTGGGATTACAGGCATGCACCACCACACCAGGCCTAATTCTAGATTTGTAAACATGCTGCCTAACATAAATGATGTGTTGAAAGTATTTTACGAATTGTAGAGACTCTCTCTCTCTCTCTCTCTCTCTCTCTCTCTCTCTCTCTCTA
>NW_004524700.1:5256649-5264675 GCF_000260255.1 Octodon degus | reverse complement strand
CAGCAGCCTAACCTTGCCTCACCTGCCTTACAGAGAGAGCAGCTACTGAGCAGGAGAGCAGTAATGGCAGAAATGCATGATTGGGCTGATGAGAGCTCCTATTTTTGATCATGCATTTCCAGGCTACTTCACAGCTAGATCTTTTACTGGGTTTGGAGAAGAGGTTAACATTCAGTCCATGTTTCAAGCCTGTTTGTCAGTTATGTGTATAGTAGATAATTTGTGCTTTTAGTTGACAGTTTTCTGGATCAAGAACTCATCTCAGGGGTCTCTTCTGCATGAAGACCTGATGATAGCATGGTAGGAGAACTTTGGGGTCCTGAGATATGAGTATAAGCATACTTTACTTGTGAGTGCAGTGGAGCTAAGTGCCGAGAGGCAATATTTCCTTTTTTTGATTGGTTGATTGATTGATTGATTGATTGATTGATTGATTGATTTAGTGCAGTATCTCACTACACAGCTCAAACTCATAGATATCCTCCTGTTTTCAGCCTTTCCAGCGCTGGGATTATAAGAAACGCTCCACCATGCCCAAACTCCCTTGCTGGCTCAGTTCACCCTGAGGATGGGGCTAGCAAGGCATGTAGTGCCAGGGGCAATGTTCTCTAGATGAAAAAGAACCCTTCACATCTGACACCAACAAATTGTAAAGTGCCCTTTTTGAATTTTAGCATAATCTTATAATTTGCTGTGACTTTGGGATCTAAGCTAAGATCTGGCATCACTTGGAGTTTGATAGAAAGCTTAAAATAAACTGTCATACCATGGCTTGCCTTCTTCTAGTGTCTTCAATCCTGGAAATACCCTATGAAATTTCCAGCCTGTCATTATAGGGATAAGAGATGACACACAGAGAGATCCTCACCACTGGAATGATACAACAGCCTCAGCTGAGGTCGCAAGCCTGCACGTGAGGACACACACTCACTCAGATACAATGGACCCAGCCTATAAAACGTTATGATTTTGTAGCAATACTAAGCCATGAGACTTTAGTCCTTGTTACTCAGTAAAAGATGAGACAAATAACCACTTATAGTTTTTATAAAATAGTTATAAATTGTCTAAAATTTATAGGGCCTTTATTGCTGAATTAGTAATATAACATTTTAAGATTACTTATTAATTTTTTTCTCCTTTGTTTTTTACTTTTAGAGAAGGGTCTTTAGGGTGTTAAGGCTCCCACTACTAGATTGGACTTGTAGTGATCTGCCTGTTTACAGCTTCCCAAGAGCTGGGATTACAGGCATGCATTACCAAGCCCAGTCTCAAAGGCCCTCTCATCATGTCCTGGAGGCAGTGCCAGCATGACAGGCCGGGGGATCGAACCCCCAGCCCCTGCACCTGCTTGCACATGCTTTAATCCACTAAGCTATTTGGCCAGTGCTATTTTTTCCAACTTTAACTAAAACTGGAATTTTCTATTTTTTAAATTATTTCTTACATACCATTTCATGGTATTGTCTATGAAGGATGATGGGAAAATTTCTCTGAATATTTCTTCTTTTGGTAGGCCTGGAGAAACTTTCTCCTAAGAAAAGGGCAGAGGCTCTCTATCTCCTATGGTAAGTCATACACAAATTCTAGTTCCTAATTTCTTATTTCTATTCCTAATTTTCTGGCATGGGAAATCAAGGCATAGTAAAAACTATTCTCAGTGACTTTGTTTACTAGAGACAACTGCTAACAGTAACAGGCAGTTACTAAAAAATGGATGATTATTGTTAAGAATAGTTACTTAATCTCTTGCTATTGAAAATATAATTTCAGACAAGAAATACTGGCATCACGTGGAGTTTGTTAGAAATGGAATCCTGCTTAATGATATTCTGTATTCGCTGATGAGATCTCTCAGTGATTGGAGATATATGAAAGTCTGAGAAGTATTGACCTACATGTTAAGAACTCTCATAAATCTTCCAGAGATATGTTAGGTTTTGGGGTCCTCTGATCTTAGCCCTTCTTACATAGCCATGCAGATGCATAGGATTATGTGCTTTGTCTATCACTGAAACTCCAAAACTCCAAATTTATTCCTCTGTATAAAAGTGTCTATATTTTATTGCATATGCCTAATGAAAACAGAAATTTTATATGGTCCAACCAAGTTGCAGTGTGGAGAATAGAGACCCTGGTGCTGTGATATTCCACATGGAAATTTCATCTCCTCTACCTCATAGTTTTGTAAACTTTGAACAAAATTGCATAGTGTTCTTGTGTCTCAGTAACCTACCTTGGAAAACATGGATAATAACAGTTTACCTGTATTTCTTGTAGATTTCATAAAATATGGTTATGCCTAATGTAATTGCTGATTCACTGTAGACTAAGCAAACAAATATTTTTGTGGCTATGCTTTGTCAAAGTGAAAGAAACAATGAATAAAATTAAAAGCATAGACTAGGAAGTCAGGAATTTCTAGTTCACACATCTAAAGAAGGAACTACTAGATTAGGTACTCAAGCAAATAGTTCCAGGAGGCACAGTGATGCCTGCTTAGTGGTCCTGTTGAGTTGCAGGATCTCTAGTTAATTGCTTTGCCAGGTTGCTGCAAAGTAGGCCCTATTAGTCCTTAAGAATTTTACTGATTATTCTTTCCTCTTGCTTCTTCCATCCTTTATCAATGTGCCCTTCTATTTTAGAAGGTGATCCATGAACTCAGAGAAGCATTCACACCAGCGATAGATTCAGATAAGTAGATTTGTATTAGTTCATTGCATAACTGGGAACATTTAATGTAATGAGGCATTTTGCTTAGATCATGCCAGATGACCCAGGTGAATACGAGATTGCTATGTCATTTGCTTAGGAGAGTAAATGTGATTGTGAACATACTTCCATCATATCATACTGTTTTGCTAAAGAAAGATCAGGATATTATGGGCTGACCTGAGCGACACAATAATTTCAAGTGAACTAATGTCCCATTGAGATTTTCAGATGTCATTCCTGAGAGGTTAGTTTCAAGCACCATTGGAGCAATCACTTCTCATATTAGACTGCTTTAACTCATGCCATTTTATGCAGGAATGAAGCAAAATTGTTTATTCATTTTATAATTTCAGTGAACCTCAAGTACAGCAAAATAATTTTTTAGTAATCAGTCATACTAACAGATTCCACAGATGGATGATACGCTATGGAGGTTAAAATCAGAGAAAAAGATAAAAATCTAAGGAAAACATACACAGTATAGTTCAAAATTCTCATTCTCTGAGAAGGGACACAAGGAAGGAAAATGACTCTGAATATTAGGATTAAATAGAACTATGGGTTAGTGAGGTTGTACATAATGTAACATATGTTCTTAGTTATGATAAAATAGACTTTATATGAGCTTCCAATAATATAATAGCACTATAAATACACGTACATACCTTAAACTTTTTATCTGTGGGAGATTTATTCTAGCAGTCCACAGATATCAAGACATGAGTCTGCACAAGTGTTGACAACATAGTGTTTGCCTCTAAACTATGCACATCCTCAAGCAAGCTTTAAATTTTCGATCCTTTATGATATCTAATACAATGTAGATTCCATACTTCACTGTACTGGCTAGGAAATGGTGAAAGGTAAAGTCTGTGCATTCTAGTAGAGGCACCTTTCAAATACTTTGAACTTGTTTTTTTTTAACACATGGATGTAAAAAAAACTAGCTATGGAGGGCTGACTGTATGTGTCAGACCTAAAATTTGGATATATTTACCATAATCGTTGGTTAGAGCCAACTTACTACGTTAAAGCCGATGCAACAGTGTAAGTCTGCATTTGTTGAAGCAGGGCTGTAACTGCTGAAGTTATTAACTGAAAGGTATCATCCTAAGTAATGTGTAAGAGCACAAATCCATTACATAAAATGTGTTCTCTATCAAGAGAAAAGATTAAAACTCCAATTTCTGCAGGTGAAAAACTGTAATAATCATCTACATTCATATACTGTGGAAAAACACTGAAATTTGTTTAAATGATTGCCCAGTAAGCAAATGCATATCAAGATCTGATTCAGCAGAGCTCAGTCAAGCTTATGGAAGTTCACATCCTGGTTGTGTCATAGAAAGACAGTTTACACTGTGGTGGGTGGTAAATCAGATGATAGCCACACTATATATGTCAAGAATGAGCACAGAGAAGTTACTGTGCAGGGGAAAAACAATGATGCAGAGCCCAAAAGCAGTCCTTAACAATACACATTATCACTCTGTAATCAGTATCATTTTGTTCTTGTGTTTGGTCTTTGTCAGGGTTTTGCTAGAGGAACAGAAATAATACAAGATGTACAAATGTATAAGAAATTACCAGATTGGCCTATGATGGTCAGCTGCAGAGTCGGATGAGGAAGTGTGCAGAGGGCGTCTGCACACCCAGGAATGAATGATTCAGTCCCAAGATCTGAAGCTCATTGCAGTGTTCCCTCCAAAACTGTATCAGTTTAAAGATGAGTCTGAGACAGAAGGGATGGAAGGTTAATGAGTCTGTGATGGAAGCCAGGATGTGAAGGCCAAGCTTACTGGAAGACTGAAGTTCTTCTGAGGAAGAGGAATGCCAAATCTTTCCTCAAACCTTTTATATGCATTTTTTTTGTGCTGAGTCATTCTGGGACAGGCCCTCCCCACCCAATGGAGGGAGAAGAGGGGCCAAGACTTGGGGAAGGAGACACAAGACCCAGGCCCTGGTGATCCAGCCAAGAAGGAAAGGGGCCAAGGCAGGGGGACGGGTAAGACACAAGGCCCAGGCCCTGGGTGTTGAATTGCCCATGTGATCCAGCCAAGTTAACACAGTGCATCAGCTACTACAGTCTTTCAGGCACAGGATGCATTACCCAGTTTAGTCCAATAAGATGATTTTTGAAAAGTCAAGATGTAGACTAATTACAGGCTCAATTTCCCAATTTTGTTTAAGTGTTCTGGGTCCTACTTCCTGTCCTGAAATTAACCTCAGCATTTTGATCTTTTTTCTATTAAACTTTCCAATAAGAGATAACTGGTAACTTATGGACACCAGATTAGTCTCATTCTACTGCTTTTCAAATACATCAGCAGCACAAATTTTGCTGTATTCACATAAAACATATCTTAATGTTTAACATTTCTAATATTTGCTCTTTGGCTATTTATCTGAATTTTTAACTTTCAGAAACATTGAATTTTCAGATATGATACATTGGTTAAGTAACTTCTTATATACTATAGAATCATACTATTAAGGTGAAGAGGGGGCCTGCCCCATAGCTCAGTTTTTAAGTGGTTGCTTCAACAAAGCAGTCAGGCTGAGGTTGCTGTGGTTCCATGCCCACAACTCAAACAGGCCAAACCTGCCTTGAAGGCATTTGGAGAAAAAAAATAAAAATCCTTCTAGGGCTGGGGAGATGGCTCAGTGGAATAAGCGCTTCCCTGGCAAGCGCAAGGGCCTGAGTTCAATCCCTGGTTCCGCCCAAAAAAAAGAAGAGATTGATTTATTTACTATCTACAATCACATAGCTGACTTTGTGAAACACTACTTTCTTATTTCAATAAATATTTTTTGAACTGATGCTGGGTATAAACCATTTTGTCAGGGCTAAGTTGGAAGATACATGAATGTGAATAACTATGTGGTCAAGGTCTGGACAGGAGCTTAGAGTGTAATCAGCTGTAGACAAGTGTGTGAACACAAACGGTGTAGAGTAAACTTGGAGAGTGCAGGACAGTGCTGATTTGAAGCTCCGTGAAATGGTAACTCTTCTCCAGCTTGTAAATTTCAATTCTGCCCGTGAATATCTTGCACTTTGCGAAGTGGTGTAGAAAACAGAGCTGTCTGGAGCAAATGGTGATGGTCACTCCTGGCTCCTTGTCAGCGAGTGAAGATGTCACATCTGGCACAAGCACTGCTACTGCGTCGTGTAGACTGCCCACCAGGATCATAAACTCAGACCAAATAAAGTTAGTGGAACAAAATTTAATGAAAGGAAGATACTTAATTTGTAAATAGGAAAAAGAAGAGAGAGGAAAGGAAAAGATATAGTCAACTTAATAAGAAACAATCAGGGTAGGGAGCTCCTGAACGATGGGGGATCCAGGAGCCCCTGGGTCCTCACAATTTTTATAGGCACTTGAGGGATCCTTCCCCCTGAAGAACTTGCCATAAATGAATTGGCCTCTGGGCCCCTCTGTCTGTAATCTTTTTTCTCAGGTGCTCTCTGTGCAGCTTCTTTTTGTGCTAGTTTTTGACCTGTTTCTTAAGTCTTCATGTTTGGAGTGGACAGCTCGTTGGCTAATTGCCAAGGTTAGCTTAGTAAGGGGGAATGTTGATACTTATTGTATTCTATAAAAACCCTAGAGTAAATATATACATACATATGAGCAGAGGTGTGAGTATATACTGTCTTAAAGTTAGTTAGCTTTCTCTTTGCTTTTACTATATTCTAGTGGAAGGGAGAATACATTATTGTTTATATTCTTGACTTCCTCTGTGTTCTGCCCTTCAGCACTTTTTTGGTCTCTTGGTACAAGTTCCAAAGTCATTTGGTGCCTTTCTTTATCTAGTTTTTCTCTCTTTCTCTAGCCTAGTCCATGACTTGCTTTCTAGAAGAATTTCTCTAGAAAAGCTTGTATTTAACTGCTTCTAGACAGGATTGGCTAGAAGATCTAATGAAGCCCCTACTCTATTTTTGTTTTGTCTACCAATCCTTGTCCTATGGCAATCACAATTATTCCTTGAAGAGCAGTTGTGAGTGTCTTTTTGTGTACAATTATTTGGAACTTAAGAGTCCTTTCTCAGTTCAGTTTTATGTCACCAAGCTTAAATGTGCTGTGAATATATGAGGTTAGGGTTTCTCAGTTAATGTGACTTTTTATAGAAAGATCCACTGGGACAAATGAAAGCTGAAGGTCCATAGCTAGTGAATGTGCCCAAACTCCAAGGCTCCACCGGGAAAACTCTCATTCCAAGGCACCAAATCAACGGTCTAGTACAGTGTTTTCAACTAAAAATAAACAGCATATATGTAGTAAGGTAGACAGTTTTAACTGTTTGCATGTAAATTTATATATCACTTAATAAAATGTTTCATACAGTAATAGAGACTTTTTTCATCTTTAGATTCTTGTAATCTGACTCAAACTGGTTTCAGCCTCTGTTGTACAAACAGAGGAAATAGAAATGGCTTGACCTATTTTTGCTGTAAAAATGTTTTACAGTTTGTGCCCACAAGAACATAGACACAAGACTAGTCTTGCTTCCATACAGAGAATAAGTGAGTTCTTACTGCTTCAGCCAAGTTGAGGGATGCTTGAAATGTGTTCAGCTTGCAAGGTGGCCTCTCTCATAGGAGAATGAAAGTGGGAATGGATAGGAAAATATTTTGTCTTTCTTGCTTCACCTCTGCCAGATTCATTAATCTCTGCAGAAGCTGCACTTGAATATAGCTGAAAAACAAGTGAAGACTCTGATAACTTTAGACATGATAGTGAGCTCTAAGTGAGTTTCATAAAGACAGTAGAAATCAGCTTTACCAAATGCAGTGAACTGGGGGAGAGAGAATGACAGAGCAAAAACCTTTCTTTCTTTCTTTCTTTCTTTCTTTCTTTCTTTCTTTCTTTCTTTCTTTCTTTCTTTCTTTCGTTCATACAGGGTCTTGCTACATAGCTTGCAAATGGTGACCCTCCTGTCTCAGCCTCCCTAGTGCTGGGATTATGGCACATGCCACTACTCCCAATTTCAGGACCTGAACCAGAGCACTCAGTTTTCAGGCCAGCATGACATGCAGTACCTCAGATTGAATCCATGTCCTTGTGCTTGCCAGGCAGGTGCATAGATCACTGAGCTATCACCCCAGCCCCAAAGATCTGTACTCTTAAGAGAAATGTTGGGAAGAGAGATAGACAGACATTCAGATACACAGAGAGACAGAGAAAGACAGAACAAAGGGAAGGATGAATGGAGAAAGAAAGGGAGGGGAGAGAGAGAGAGAGACAGAGACTGGAGCAAGGGAGAAAGGAAGTAGAAGGGAGGGAGAGAGGAAGGAAGAGGGAGAGAGAAGAGA
>NW_004524700.1:5239619-5256540 GCF_000260255.1 Octodon degus | reverse complement strand
AGACAGAGAGACAGAGAGACAGAGAGTCAGAGACAGAGAGACAGAGACAGAGAATGTCGGAGCTGGTTCCATGAGGATGCAGCAGCAGGTGGCTCTTTGACATTCTTCCTGCCATGGATACCTCACTGCACAACAGGGACTGAACAGTGATGCTTTGCGAGTGCTTCTGGGGGTAACTGGGAAGTATTGCTTTATTCTACCGCCAAAAAAGACACTCATTTCTCTCAGAGCCCTGTGGATTTTCAAATTCACTAGAAGATAATTCTGCTTTTGGAAAGATATGCTTAGCTGTCATATTGTAAAATGCCATGTCTGTATTGGTTTAAAAAATGACTATTAGGTCATTGAATGTGTCTCAGTAATTTGCTCAGCTTGTAGCTGGATAGAGGTCACAAGGGTCATTATTTCACAGAAAGGGCAGAGAGTGAGGGGGACAGCACCTCATCATTCCTGTTGTTCCAGCATGCTGATTCGATGCCTGTTTTTAATTATGCAGACGTGCCCAGAAACTTTGGTGGCAGCAAGTGCTTTATATAAGCGTGAGCGTACATGAGCACATACAAGTCCACCCTGCGGTTCTCTTGTCGTAGTTTCATAGCGGAAGTTTTATTTTTCAGACTGTTTCTACATATAGTATCACCACAGAAGTTACACACACAAAGCATTTTTTTTGTGTTCTAAGAATCAACTGAGCATACAATAAATCAAAAATTAAAAAGGCAAAAGGAAAGAGAAAAGAAAGAAAGGATTTCAAATATGTTTTTTTATTTACCTCTTTTGTCATTTGATACTTAGATCTAAGAGCCATCTTCCTTTTCGAATGTTTTAAAAATAGTAAAACCTTCTTCATCAAAGGCTTTTTAATGTACAGAATGCATAAGGAGGCAAGCCCATGTTGAAAGGCACGCACATCCCCAAGGAGCTCATTAAGAAGTTGTCTGAGTTGTAAGGTCTCTCTGTTACATGGGTTAGGAGAGCAGCCTATTTATTATGCTGCATGCAGCTTTCCTGGAAATGCCCAGTTCTGTGTGGTAGCTGCAGGAGGAATTTTGGCAGCTCTCGCAGCTGACCCCTTGGTCATATCATCAGGTAGCCCTTCTCACGGACCCACAAAACCTCACACAACCATATCTGAGCGCAAACGTGCATCACTTCCCCTCCCCTCTCACTGGAAGCTTCTTTAGGGCTTGCACTCACCTACCAGAACTTCCCCTGCCTCCTCAACACCCTTGGGAGCAGTCACAGTCTCCCTTCACTCCCTCAGTGACGTCCTCCCTGTCCTCATTCCTTTCAGAATACAAAGTAAAATATTACACTATTAAAGTTGAGATTCTGCATTATATTTCCTATTTTGGTTATAGTCTTTAGGTTTCCTCATTATCAATTAATTATCTTAACTTATTTATCTAGAACATGAGCACCCTGGATTTCCTGTTCAGCAATTCAACTTTATTTATGTATTTCTTTCAATTCTGATTGACAATAAAAATAAAGATCTGCTATCCTTTCACATCAGACTATCAGGCATTAGCAAGAATATAGGAAGTTGAGTCTTATTTACTAGTCATGTACATATAGATCTGTATCTGTTAGAGAGAGAGAGAGAGAGAGAGAGAGAGAGAGAGAGAGAGAGAGAGAGAGAAAGAGAGAGAGAGAGAGAGATCCAGTACATTTAATCTGCTTATTTACTGTGGAAACGCGCACATGAGTCTGGAGAAGTTCACGAAAAAGCTGCTCATTGCTGCATTCATTATAATAATAAATATATATTCTATCAATACTCAATGGTTACAAGTTTCATAAAGAGGAGATATATGGTGTATAAAACTAAAGTCATTTCTTCAAACTTAAGGTGTAAGTAGTTTTTGGACACAGTGGCTGAAAGCTAACACAGGGTTAAGAAGCTGCCTTTGTTTCTGAAGCTAAAATACCCACATAAGAAGAGCCTCTGCCTCGGTGCTGCTGTGAGGACTCTGCAGGGAAAGGGGCCCCAGGACTGTTGATCACTTCCGGGCACACAGTAAGAGTGCAGTGGATTTGGGCCAGCATCATTGCTGTTAGGACCGCACTCCTTTTGCTCCTTTTCTGGCTCTCTTATTGAGTACCTCTTGGGTAGCCACCTACAGCTTGTGGTCCTCTCTAGGCGCTAAGATATGTAGCTTGAATATTATTTTATAAGCCCCAACAGGTGAATGTCATTGACATGAAGTGCTAGATATATAAATTTACTTGCAGTTAAAACTAGTGCATATATGCTGTTCATTTTTAGTTGAAAACACTCTACCAGACAGTTGATTTAGTGCCTGGAATGAGGGTATTCCCAGTGGAGCCCTGGAGCTTGGGCACATTCATGGGCTGTGGACCTTCAGCTTTCATTTGTCCCAATGGATCTTTCTATAAAATGTCTTATACACCGAGAAATCCTAACCTCATACATTCGCAGAACATATAAGCTTTGTGACATAAAACTGAACGGAGAAAGGACTCTAAGTTCCAAATACTTGTACACAAAAATGACACTCATTTTCCACAACTGCTTTTTAAGGAATAACTGTGATAACCATAGGGCAGGAGTTGGTAGACAAAACCAAAAATAGAGTAGGGGCTTCATTGACAGTCACTCTAGCTTTCATGCACCAACAGTTACACAAAGGATGCATAACTGGGAACTGGTAAAACACCTTCTTTAAGCAACAGCAGGAATCTTCTCAATGTTTGAGATCCCTTAATTGCAAAGTAGTGATAGGCATTTCTTTGTTCTGTGAGCCACACGAAGATGAAGCAGGTAGTGCACAGCATCTAAACTAAACTCGTCTTCTCAAAGCTAAGGTGTAAGTAGATCTGATTACATGCCAGTAAATAGTTCAGCCTCATACCAAGAAAAGCATTTCTCTGTCGCAAAATGATTCCTCATTATTCTGAATGTTCACTTATTCCACTAATGTGAAAGCAGAGAAGAGCCATTGCAGTTTTCATTAGGCTGAAGATGCATGATCCCTGCCCCACTCCCTAGTGACTAATTTCTCTTTTCGTCATTTGCTTTCTATTTGTTTCTCTTTTATAAATGTGCTCTTTCTGTGTTCTTGATCCTAAGGCAATACCATCAAGCCTGACTGCATTCCATTTTCTTGATAACATCAAATAAAAATGATGAAGATATACTTTACTTTAAATCAGAACATTCCAGCTATTGAACTACCACCAAAACAATTTCCTATTAGTTGTTGTTCTTCTGGGGAGTCATTTCTCTACAAAACAATCTATATAGATAAAGAATCTTTTCTAAATTTTGTTTTCATAAACAACATTATTTCACCTTGAAAGATTTGGATTCAGATTCCTTGATCATGTAGTGTGTGTCTCATATTTTAAAGATTATGGTAAATGCAGAGTAGCATATACATAGCAAGTATTATTTGATGAGCACACTATCATTTGCAAAATACCTTCAGATTGATCATTAAAGTTCTCAATTACTTCTTCTTTGAAAAAACATTAATATTGATATTTTCAGATGATGAAAATGGAGATCAAATTGGTTGTAGACTTCATTAAAATACTTCACAATTTCAGACATGTGAGTGGTGGTTGTCAAATGCGGTATTTTTCATTCCCTACCTCTTCCTTTCCTTTCCAAAAGTTTTGGATGTTCTATTGCACCATCAAGAATGCAGGATGCATCAGAAGATAATATATTATGTTTGCAATATGCTGGATACTTCACACAATAAAAATTGTAATTGAGGTTCAAATAAGTGGCTATAAAACCAAGAGGACCAAATCTTTTTTAATGCCTTAAGATAGCTTTATGAAAGATGGACTTTTGCATGGATTTGAAAGACTATGTGTGACATTTATTGTGAGATGTGAACATTTCAGAAAGTAATTCTGTTGTTCTGCAGTTATGGGGCATAAAGAGTTCCTTCAGGAGCAAGCCTGATGCATGTGGACAGAGAACCTTTGCAGATGCTAACCTTTCAACATTTATCTTGCTTGTCGTTGCATCTTGGTGGTCACTGATGCAGGTACAGACCTAATTATTTAGAAGTCTACCAGAACAGGCAAACTCCTGGCTTGGGTCAATGCAAAATTTGCTCAGCACTTATTAGGGCACTCAAAATCTTGTCACACCACAGACCTCTTGCTTTTGATTATGTCCCACAATGCACTTTGAAAAGCATAGTCCTTTTATATATACACATAACAATTAATGGGGGGGGCACAATAGTTATATAAGAGGGTAATTCTTATTATTCATATCTCGTTGTCCCCCAAAAGCCTCATGTAGTCATGGGGCAGCTTCTAGAGTTTGTGATTAATTCATGATCCAACGCTGGGATAATAAGTGTGAGTGCTACACCCACCTTGGGCAGATAATACGCATTCACATGTAAGGAGGGGAGAGGGGCTTGCTAGCTGCCGCACCTGCTGCTCCTCCATTTGCTCCTCAGCTGCTTTCCATAGTCATGACTGGCTGCCCTCTGCCATGTGTCTCTCTGCCTTGGAGCCAGCTGAGTATAGACTAAAACCTCCATAAGCCATGAGCTAAATAAACATTTCCTTCCTAATTTTGAGTGTCAGGCATTTTGTCCCAACAATGAGAGAAGAGTGAGATAGAACTGGTAATGATCTGGCCAAAGACAGTATTGTATTTTATATAAATTAGTAATACTTTACACATTTCCCTAATGTTTCAGATAATTCATCAAAATATTCCCTATATATTGTAATGTTTATTCCTCTTCCACTCCTCTCTGAAATAATTCAATTCCTTTTTGAATTTTATTCAAGAACTGTTGGAAGACATTAAAAGATACATGATTGGGTGATATGATTGGACTAGAATTCTGCTTCAATAATATATTCACTATATTTTATACAACTGTAATGAAATAACAAATACTTTGCCCCTGCATTTAGGATAGGGTCTATAGGGTCTTGCTGCATAGATCTGACTCATGAGCTTCCTGTTTTCAGCCTCCCAAATGCTGGAATTACAGGCCCACGCCACCATGCCCAGTCTTAATCGCTGTGTCAGCATGCCCCTGGGGTTGGGCAGCACACCATGATAGGGATTGAATTGAGTCACTGCCCTCTGATTAAGTAGGTACCTTAGTCCACTGAGCTATCAGGCCAGCCCTGGCAAATACTTTTGATTCATCTCTATTTATAAGCTCAAGGATGAAATTTCAGTGAGACAAATCTTATTTATGTTGTTCATGAGAGACAAAAGAGAGTGCTTAGATTGTTGTAGAAACTATTTTTATAGCTGAATAGTACTCCATTATACAGAAATACCACAGCTTTTTATGCATTCCTCACTTTATGGGCACTTGAGTTGTCTTCAAGACTTAGCTATGACAAATTGTACTGCCATAATTATGTGTGCACCTATATTGCTGTGGTCTGATGCTTTCAGTTCTGAAAAAATACCTAGAAAGAGAATAACTGGGTCAAATGGGATGTCTAATCTTAGTGCTCTGAGGACTTTCCACATTGATTTGTATAGGCGTTGTACCAGTCTATACTCCCACCAACAGTGGAGATATGTTTCATTTTCTCCTCCAACATTTGTTAATTGTTGACTTCTTGATAATAGTCATTCTTTCTAGCGTGAGATGGAATCTCAGTGTTCTTTTAATTTGAATTTATCAAATGACCAATGATGTTGAACATTTTTTCATATATTCATCTGCCATTTGCATTCTTCTTCTGAGAAATATGTATTCACCTAAGGTGCCCATTTTTTTTTATTATGTCTTTCCTGATTTTTTTTAAAAAAATATTTATATGTTCTAGATAGGAGACTTTCATTTATGGGACAATCAGCTAGTTTTTTCCTAATATATGGGTTTTCTTTTTAATCTTTTGGTGACTTCTTTAATATAATGAAGTATTATACAGCTATACAAAGATTTTATAGGTAACTGGATGCAACTAGAGATGATATTCATAAGTTAAGCAAATCAGCCCTACATGTGTACACATTGCATTGTCTCCCTAATGTAAGAACCTGGAAGAGTAAGTAAAATCTAAAAGGTAAATAGATACTGTGAAGGGGAAACAGACTGTTCATAGTGAGAATCAACTGGGATAAAAGAAAGGAGAAAAGGAAGAAAGAAGGAAGGGAAGAAGGAATATATAAATGTATACAGAAGACAGTTCAGATAATTGTACTGCTGGTTTGTGCTGGTCTATTGAAAGAAGTTAATGCCTAATTTTTTTCTTTCCTTTTTAATTTTTTTAAGTTTTTGACCAATTTTGCATAATTTGAATAACTAGTTTGAAGACAGAAATATGCACTATAACAACCATTTTTGAATTCCTATCGCTTAGCTCAGTGAAATTCTGTATTGCTTATATTATTTTTACTATTTTTCACTTTAAAAATATAAATAAGTAAATAAATACATTAAAAGAGAAAAACTATTATTATGTAAATCTTATTTAGATTTTATTTATGTGTACAAATTAAAAAAAATTTCCTTATGATCTTACAAGATTTGCATTGGATTTGTTTTGCAGACCTACTTGCTAGAATGTTTCTCTGTATCCTGGGACAGTGGCTTGTTTCCAAGGAAGTTATGGTAAGAAGTAGAAGAGCAGCCCACACAGGGGACAGTAGATGGTCAGTGGTGGTCACATCAAAGATGAAGTGCTGATAGAACAAGCACGGGGCATGAGCCATTGGCCCTTGAAAATAGGGGCTGATATGTGTGCTTATTGATTTAAAATTTGTAAGACGAAGAACATGAGAAATCAAACACAAAGGACAGGAAAGTAGGTCAAAGGCAAAATTCTGCAGGAAATGTGCGTTAGTATTAGCAATAGGGACAGGACATTGCAAAGTACAATCAAGTCCATGATAGGAATAAGAGCATTTCAGAGGCTTGATATCTAGTCAAGGCCAAAATAAACTAGAGAAAGGAAGGTCAGTATGTCTAAGGTTTGTGCTTAAGGAGGCAGTACTTCTAAAAGGTGAGAGTAACACAAGCACAGTTTGGTTCGAAGCTGCTCTGCCTGGTTTTGAACAGGAGTGGGAAATCACAACCAGCAGAGGGTCCCAGTGACATTCTATCACCTTGAGAAACCCAGATCTTCTGATGTATGTGACTCTTCCTAGTAGCTTTCATTCCATATTGTCTTATGAAATTAATCAGTTGAAAGATTTAATTCTTCAACATTGCCTGATATAAATATTAATTGAGGAAATACTATATTTGATGTCTCCTTTGATTTTGAGTGCACATAGTCTCAAAGCAGGGAGCTAGCACTAACCGTAAAGGATTCCCAGTTGCTACTCAGCTGCAGAAAGTGATCTTGTGACATGGAAATCCATCCATATTTTGGCATGCTTATTTTCTAGTCGTCCATTCTAAATCTCTTTTTACTTACTTCTTTGTCTGACTTTAATGCTACACAGAATAAGCAGATGGTCACAAAATAGATTCTGTTACTTTCTGCCAAAGCTCTATGAATGATGTGCATGTTGTGAGAGTTTTCAAACACCATTAAGACAAATACCATCACTGAGTGTACCTTGAAGTAAGATCTCGTGCTTAGAATCATGATCTCTCAGTAGATGTTACTCTCTTCTTTTTTCATTTTAGTTGCAGATGGTCTATCAAGATGGTAATGGTTTCTACAATTTCCCTTTTGATCTCTCCCCTATGGGGCTAGAATCATGGATTAATTTTTCCAGGAACAACTATTTAAGCATGTCAGTGTTGAGTTATAAGCATAGCCCTTTCATTTCTGACTTTCCACATGGGAAACATATATCTTTTCTTGCAATTTGTTGTAAGTTTTGATCTCATGCATACCATATTACATGTTTGCATCTTACAGTAAATACAGCACACTGTTGCTATTTAGAAATGTGCCAGGATTTACTGTATGATTCTATTGCTGAAATTATTCAAGACAAGGCATAGACAAAGCCAAAAATCCTCATGTGCAGCAAAATGTAAGTTATTAAATTTCACTTAGACATCCAAATGTGAGCATGAACAGAGTTCTGGGTAAAGGTGGGGTGCATATTTACAGAGTGTGCAATTTATTCAAGAGAATCTGTGATCTTTAACATACAATGTCTGTCTGTGAAGTTAGAACAATATCAGAGCTTGTGCCTGAACATGGAATGCCCCAGGGCTGGGATGGTACAGCTCAGGATTTCATGACACAGTACCCTGCTTTTGTGCAGTGGGAAAGTACAGGAGCAATTCAGTCTGTAGTGATACATGATCTGTTCTCCTTAAATATTTTATTACTCACTATACTCAAGAAAAGCACTAAGAATATTTTGAAAATATCTATTTATATATCTATATATAATCTATGTACATCTCCACATCTCCATATTCAATGATGATTTCTGCTTTAAAGTAATCTTTCTATTTGAAAGTCATTAATGCATATAACAAACATTTATTGAACACTAACCATGTGCTGGGAACACTTCGAGAGATTAGACAGAGAACAAATTGTTCAAAATCTTATACAGCACTGTCTATGTTTTGACAGTAGAGGCAGCCTGTTTCTACTTAAGTCATTTTATCTTTCCATCAAAATCAACTTCTCAATGTCTCTTTTTCTCCAATCTTTAGCTTCCATGTCTGAAACGCGATGTCGAAGGGCAGATGTGTTCTCTGGGCTGAGCATATGCCGTCCATCACATGGGCACATTCGTATTTTTTCTTGGACATCCATATTATATGATAGGATCATGCCTTATTGTAACCTTTGGCTCACTTCCAGCATTGCTGCTTTCTATTTCTCAGTGTACAATTTCTGTGGCTTGGCCCATTATGTCCCAGATGGATTCATCTGGGCTGTTTCCCTCAGGAAGCCTGGGCTCCCAGGGTGGTAGTGTCTGAGGCAAATGCTCGGTTTCCTGTAATAAGTCCTGATCCCAGCTTCATGGTGCTGCTACTCACCCCGCACGGAGAGCTGTGTCAGAGCATTACTTCCCTGCTAAAACTACTCCCTGCAATTCCATTTGGGAGGCTTCACATTCCAGCTTTCTATGTGGCATCCAGATGAACTGATTTGAATTTCACGTTTGGGAAAATTTATTCATGAAAGCTGGGCTTTTTCCTTGATGTTGCCCATTGATTTCTGGGTCTTTACTGCCATTCTAAATGAATAAACTAGTTCAGGCTATTGCTTAATTGTGTTCTTTCAGGGGGGGTGAGTTGAACAGGAGAGAAGTAGAGTCAAACTTGACCATTAGAAACTGCAGAAAAATCAGAACTTCTTGATAAATGCTTTTATCCCATCAGATTATACAAAGATGATGATTTATATGGATCAAAATAAATAATAATTTTGCAGTAGAGAGATCCACTAGGACATAGATCGCTAGTTGGAAGTGCTACACTGCCCATAATATCACCCTAAGATCCCAGGTTACTTTGTTCCTCTAGTTTTTTTTTTCTTTTACTCTGCTATAAAAGATTTAAAAATTGGTTCTTGAGGCTGGGAATTTGGCTCAGTGGTAGAATTTCTGCCTAGCAAGCTAGAAGCCATGGGTTTGGTTCTCAGCACCAAAAACAAAAAATAAACCTCCCCTAAAAATTGGTTCTTTAAAAAAAATTGGCTCTTTAAGCCTCCAAGACAAGAACAGAGGAATGGGAGATACACTATTTCAAAATGACAGATAGACTTCCTTGTCACTATACTTTCCTCACAAATGGAGAACATAGAAACTTTTCCATTGTATATAATGTGTTAAGAGAGTTACCAAGTTTAACACCATGCAATAGTTCATTAGTGAGATCTCAGACCAAAAGTTTAAATTAAAAAAATGTAGGCGCAGAATCATGTCCAAGGCACAAATTGGACTAAACTTAGCCTGAATACACTAACAGTAGACCAAAGAAATGTCAATCAAATCATGAATCCAAACTTAAACTGCCAAGACAGGGCACACATCAATTTATGCCTTTACTAAACTATTCAGCAAGCAAGAATCAAACACAACCTGCCCATTGTTACTTGTCTAGAACACAAAGACCCACATGCCACAACTATAAAATAAATGATAAGGATAGTATGTTTCAGTGGATAGTTTTGTTCAGGAATCATGCTAAATGAAACTGATACATAATCCAAAACTCTGTGCATTTTCAACTCAGATTCACAGAAAGGGTCCTTGGATAAATAGCTCTTTCTTCCTACCCAATTAGTTTTTTCCATAAAGCAGGCATGACAAGGAGTACTGGAAAAGCATAGATAGTACAAGTAGCGATATATCTGACACAATCAAAAAAGGGAGATCCACTTGTAAGTCAGGTCAGATTAAGAAAAATTAGTTTACAATGGCCTCTTCTGTCTGAACTGACGATACAAAATTCCAGGTTGACAAAGATTCCTAGGTGCACAGTTACAATGTTTATGTGATGCCATGGAATTCTTACCAAGCCCTGGATACCTGCAGGGATTGTTGTGTGGAATAACTTCTGCTGAAGTGATGCATTTTTTTCTCTCAACTCATGTGTACTTCTCAAATAGTTGCTTCATTTATCAGCTCTGAGCACCAAAGATGTTCAATACAATTCAATTTCTCAGTTCCTTCTCTTTCACTTCCAAATTAGGTGTCCTAATTATCTCTCTCCCCTTTTGTTTTTCCATATATATATATATATATATATATATATATATATATATATTTAAATAAACTTGGGAAACTTGAGAAACTTACTTGCATTCAAGATAAAATCAATGATAATTTATCTAAATATTAAGTTGCTTTAAAATTTTCATCTCATGTTCAATATGAATACACACACACACACACACACACACACACACACAAGCACCTCTGCTCCATATCCTTTTTGAAACCCTTCTTGCAAAGTACTTAGTAAGATCCAGTATTATAACAGCTAACAGATTCTATTTCTTTTTTTGTGTAGCTCTTGCTACTGCCAACCACCATTGATCTTTGTGGTTGGTATTTCCTCAGTGGAGAGCCTTGCTTTTTTCTAGAGGTCTTGAATGTAGCGTTTACCCCAGTTTTGGGTTCCCTACACCACAGCCCACTTAGCTGTAGTCTGTGTGCACCATGGCAATAATGGTGAGGGTTTCTGGTGTAAACAGAATGCAGGGAAAGCCTGCCTTCTATCTCACGTCTTCCTCAGTCTCTGACTTGAGTATTGTGTTATGATATCATCAGAGTTTCTTTTTTGATTTGTTTTGCTTTGGGAATTTTTGAAGTTAAATATATTTTCACAATAGGAAAAACACTAATGCCATGACTTTATTTTGTTTAATTCCGTTAGACATCTCTCATAACTGCTCAATCCCAGTATCCCTACACAGGATACTTCTACAGGAGTTTGAGAGTAGGAGAAAGAGCATTTTTGATTAGAAATTTATTGCTGAGGAGAAGTTAGCTGAGATCTAGTAATATAGTCTCAGTAACATGCAAAGATAGCTTGAGCCTTAATGGAATAACTCATCTGGAAAGATCTGAACTTGTTCAAACTCTTTAGAATATCAAGCAGCATAGAACAAAGGATATAAAAGTACTTGTAACTAGGCAATACAGCTATGCAAACTAAACCCAAATACCATACTTTTATCTTCCCACCAGAATAACTGAGATGAAAAATATAGAAAACACCAGATGTCAGCAAGCTTCTATAGGAGGTAGAATTGTCACTACTAAAAGGAGTATGCATCCAAAAAAAATTACTTCAGAAAAGTATCTGGCAACATCTTCAGGTCAGCTACTGAATATGTGTACTCTTTGACTGGGAAAACCTACTCCTAGACGTACATGTACTTAAGAAAGACATGCTAATCATATTATGACTTTTTATCAACCTCTAAAGTAAGCTGTCAATATTCTGTTATAGTCAAATAATAAGAAAGATTATTAGAATGAGCAATTATTGCTTCAGAAAATAATGTCATTGAATTTAAAAAAAAGGTGATAGATACAAAAAAAGCTGGGCACATTGGATTTTTTGTAACAAAAAGCCATCTATATGACAGATCAAGGAGAGTAGTACTCGGGACTACTTTGAGGGCTGTGAGAGGCTTCAGGAGTGATATAGGCTTCAGTGTTTGATCTCAGTGTAGGCTATATAACTGAGGTTTTCTTGTATGTAACAGTATAGAAAAAGTTGCATAATCATTGTTTGAGTGGTTTTGTTGGTGTATTATAAAAATTCAATTGAAATTTATCTGAAAAAGACAGCATATTTAGATGTTTACCGATCATGTCCATTAAATAAAAATAAAGCATGCTATTAATTAATTTTAAAGAAATTAATAGTTTGTATAATGAGGCTGAGGCCATATGTACTTTTATTTATGTAGGAAAGTAGTGAATAATGTTAATAAATTGTAAGTCTATTTTTACAGTTACATTTGGAAGAACAAGCTTGCAGATATTGAAACAAATATTTTACTCGACATTTTGGAAAAAGTGAATCTTTATATTTTTTATCTTGTTACAGAGTCATGCACACTGTAGCTCAGACTCATAGTGATCCTCCTGTCTCAGCCTCCCTGGGATTGGGATTACAAGTGTGAACCACCACACCCAGTTTTGATGGCCTGCACGGAATGTGGTACTGGGAATCAAACCCAGGTCTTCGCGCTAGCCACACGTGCACTTAGACTGCCAAGCTATCCTCCTGGCCCCTTCATTTCATTTTGGAAACTTTTATGTCTTTGTTATTCTGTCTAGGCATAAATTAAAATATAAAGAAGTTATCTTGGTTAATATTTCTAGAGACAAAAAGAACAGAAAGGCAGATTGGTCCCATAGATTCACCAGTGTAGGAGACATTTTGAGGAGTTAAGAGAGATGTATTTATCTCTAACTCAGAATGTTTGTCTGCCCAAGATGATGCTGTCATCAAAGTGCCTCATTTTAATTTTTTAATACTTACATATAATGTGTAAAATACCATCATGTTCAAGGATTGACACTTGTCTGATTTACCAAGATTCATGTAAAATAAAATCAAAATTTAGCAGTAAATAAATCAACCAATCTAAACCTTCTAATGTGATTTTATTGTAATAAAAAACATGACAGAAATAAATTCAGCCAAAAAAGGAAAATTCACAGTAATTTAAAAAGTTTTAACAATAATTGTAGAACATTAGGAAGACTCTTAATCTAAGTGATATTTTTAACAGATCAAAACAACCTTTCTATTTCTATTAATGAATAGCTGATTGATTTTCAAATGATAATTCCTATTATTAATGAGATCCAGCAATTTCATTAGACTAATATACAGCAACTACACTTTAATTCTTTTTTTTTTTTTTTTCAGAACTGGGGATTGAACTCAGGCCCTTGTGCTTGCCAGGGAAGCGCTTATTCTACTGAGCCATCTCCCCAGTCCTTTAATTCTTTTGATGAGCATATCATTTATACTTTCTAGAGCTGAGCCAAGCACAGCAAAAGCAAGACTATTTTGAAGGTTAAATGAAGGTATAAATTAAAGATGTAAAATTATTGTTTTTTCTCCTCAAAGATCAAATTATAAAGACCATTAAGTTTTTGATCTATAAGATTTATGTAGTTAACTTTCCAGTGCTGTAATCAATTAGTCAAGTTTTATTCTCTTTGAACAACCATATTGAATTCCATCAATGTATTGATTATCACGCCATGCTCTAATCCCCTGGAAACAAATATTAAACCATCAAACCAATGTGTAAGCAAGAGTTCATGAGTCTAAACTGTGTTTTATCCATCTTAAAAAGAAGAACAGTGCTTTCAAATTTACAGTCTTCTAAGTAATTTGGATTTAATAGGTTGACTCTGGGCTTCAATAACTCTCTGTCCTTGAAAAATTTCTCTATCATTAATGAACACTGGTTCTTGCACTTTGATACAGAAGTGTGCTGGCAGGCTAAGACAATCACATGAGATTGTACCAAATAACAGTTTATTTCCATATGGCTAGAAATGCGAGGACACAAATGAGCATTTCATTATGGTAATTGTAGTAAATATGAGGAAAATACATGTATAAATATGACCAACAAACAAAGTATTTGAAGAATAGCTAATTTATTCAGCTGCAGGAAGTAAAATCCAAGAAATTTGTTACTTGCATAAATCAATTTTAAGTGATTCTTATGTGTGTCATTGATCTCATTTGAGCTATAACTATCTGCTGTTCATGTGAATGAAAATCTATTGAGATTATTTTCAAAAGCATTTTACTTATTTTCTCACTAAGCATTAATGCTTTAGTATTCTGAGTTCTTGAGATGGAAACATGAAATGAGATGCAGTCCACTTTCAAGAAGCTTAAAGTTCATTAGTGGAAAAATGCGTTTAATGATGCTTTGGTTATAGGTTGCATTTAATTGTTTATTGTTAATATAAAAAGTCAAAGAAAGGTTTTTAAAAAATTCCTTTTTTCCATGATGTTGTTATCCCTGGGATCAAACCCAGGACCTGGAACCTGCTGAGCATGCACCTTTCCACTGAGCTAATTCTCCCTGTGTATTTAACATCATCAGGACAGCAAGGAAAGCAGGAATCCCAAGTGAGGGGAGTAATCAGAGACTCTTTCACGGATGAGTAAATATGCATAAGGATTACTAACCTGAAGGTTTATAGGGGAAGAAGAGGAGGATAAACAGACCAGTGGATGAGCTATTTGTAATACAAGGGGCAGCGGCAACAGTTGAAGAAACTGGAGAGTGCATATTCTTTTTAAAAGATATAACTTTCATTGTATCTAAATGATTATTACCACCTAGGAACAAAAGCTGCTGGTGACAAAATCTTCTGATTTCTCCAGAGAAACCACAAATCTGGAGTGTAATGTGCAATCTTCATGATTTTAATTTTTCAGAATTATGTATATGGATATAATTTTGAAACAAATTGGTCATATAGGTATGATCTCTAGATACACTTATCTATACATATACATTCTACACATAATCAATTTAACAATTATGGGCCTTCCAAATAGCTCAGTGGATTAAAGAGCCTGCCAGCAGGCACAGGGACCAGGGGTTTGATTCCAGGGCCTGCTGTGCTGGCCCCGCCCCCGGGGTGCAGGGAGACAGCAATTTTGATTGGGTGTGGTGGCTCACACCTGTAATCCCAACTCTTGGGAGGCTGTAAACAAGTGGGTCACTATGAGTCCAATTTAGTAGTGAGACCTCGAACACCCTATAGACCATTCCCTAAAATTTAAAAAAGATAAAAATTATATTGATAGTTCATTTTGACAAGGATGTTACAGTCTTCCAAACATACAGTATCTGGACAGAAAAACGTGATATGAAGAAAGTGAGGCAAAGTCATTTATCATTGAGAGGTCCTGAGGGGGTGGGGGAAGGGGAGAGAGAGAGAGAGAGAGAGAGAGAGAGAGAGAGAGAGAGAGAGAGAGAAACAGAGTGTGTGTATGCATGTGTATGTGTGTCTAGTACACAATACAGTCAGAATTAAAGATTGATGGCAAGTCACATGGTTGTTAGATATCATGTCTTGAGAATTTGAAGAAGTATCTGGAAGCCCTGTAAAGCTTATAGCAGAGCATTAACTCCTTACAGTTAGCCTGCAGGCTAAACTAGATCAGCGTCCCAAGAAATGAGGAATTTCTGGGCTCCCACTGCATCAGCCAGATATAAAATGACTCTAGCCTGACAGAAGTCACAGCTAAGACAGCAGAGAAGCAGGGATGCACATAAGAGAGACTTTACCAGGGATTGAAAATTGGGAGGATGCAAGGAAAGTTTAAGATGGGGATTTAAAGATTTATTTTAAAATTTCAAATCTTGGGCCAGGGATATGGCTCAGTGGAATAAGCACATCACTGGGAAGCACAGGGGCCTGAGTTCAATCCCTGGTTCTGGAAAAAAAAAAAAGATTTCAAACCTTTTCACTATGATGATGTAGAGAGATAAACATTACAGTCAAAGTCAGAACTATAATCCGATACGAGTAGGCACATATTTATGAATTTTAATCTTGTTAAATTTGTTTTATTTATGAGGTTCCCATGTGTAGCTTTGGAGACATTTTAACATCAATTTCAAACCATGTCTGAGAAGAAAATAATTTGAATATGAGTTATTATTTTCCATTTTCTATTACTGCAGTGAAATAGCTGAGGCTGGGTAACTTAAGAAATAGAGCAGGTATCTTTTCGCTAATACATCTGGAGGTCTACACAGGGTGAGAGCACACAAGCTGATGGCCTTCAACCTGACAAAGTTGCAAGGGAGTAGAGGTATCACATGGCCACAGACAAGGAGCACACCTGGGGTCGCCGCATCTTCTCGCATTATTACCTCTGCTTATGAAACCACCAGTAATTCAAGCACAGCTGTTCCTGTTAATGATCTCACCTCTTTCTGATGATGTTCAAGGCTACACCTCTAAACACCACAGTCAAAGTCAGTTCCACCTTCTCTTCATCAGTGCAGGAGCACCCAGACCCCACACACGAAATCTTGGCAGACACACTCAATCCATAAGCAAACTATAATGAAACAACACACTTCCCCTTTTTTTCTTTTTCTTTTTCTTTTTCCTTTTTTTCTTTTTTCTTTTTTTTTTTTCAGAACCGGGGATTGAACTCAGGCCCTTGTGCTTGCCAGGCAAGCTCTTATTCTACTGAGCCATCTCTCCAGCCCACACACTTCTCCTTAATGAACGTAAAGACACATTCAATTCAACCTTATGAAATTAAATTTTAAAATCTTGATTATCTTCAAAAATAAAGGCATAAAATTTTATATTGGTGTACAAAGGCTTTCCATTTACTGTAGGTAACCTTACTAAAATAGGACCACTGAATAATTGTCTAAATATTATGTTTTTTTGTTTTTGTACTGGGACTACAACTCATGACCTGTGTTTGCCAGGTGGGCACCATGCTGCTGAGCTATGTCCCCAGCCCAACACTATATTTTAATTCTT
>NW_004524700.1:5236764-5238269 GCF_000260255.1 Octodon degus | reverse complement strand
GACAATTAAGCTTTACCTCCACAGACGAAGATTGTACAGTAGACTTTTTTGTCACAATTTGCATTCATAGAGAGGACTGTGATTCAATACAACACATAAAATAACTTAAAATACAATATTAGATATTACCCTAACAAATTTTGGTCTTTTCCTGCTTTGGGGGAAATACATGGTGGATGTGCCCTTCAGCCAAGCCTCAGCTTCTATAAACTGTAGAACTATAAACTTAATCTATAGTTTCTCATTCCAGTCTTTCCAATTTATGAATGAAAACTCCTAGTTTCCTATTATTTGCAAAGTTAGAAGAATTTAGGTGCACATTTTCTTTAAGTACAATTTTCAGTCTTATGTGGGTGAAAAATTTACTGTACATATCCAAACATGTCTTAATAAAATGAAAATAATCAAATATTGTGTTTTTATTTTAATACCCTGACATTTTAAACTGCATTATATTCTTACTCTTACAATTATTCTTACTTCAAAAAAGTATTGTTTTCTTGTAAGCATTAAATAAGAAAACATATGTAAACTTTTTAAGATATCTTCTGAAACATAGCCAGAAGGAAGGTTGGGAGTCATTTTTCTTATATTAGGACATTTCTTATATTAGTCACTTAGTAACTACTCAAAGAGTATCACTGGAACATCTGGCTATATGAAAAAATGTAGAAATTAATTAAAACTAGACATATAGAACAGCATTAAAAACAAGAATAATAAAATTAACCACTTGAAAAAGTTCTCTAAAAGAATAATAGTCTGGTTGTGAATCTCTATTGTGTGAGTACAAATATCTAGATAACCATCAGAGGAAGTATAACTTTACTTGGAGACTGTGCTCTGTTCAGCAGCTAAATTATTCTCTCTCACTAATTTAAGTTCTATGCTGGATGCCTGGTCCCTTGTGTCTTATTTAATCCAAAGTGCACAGTCAATGCAAAATAAGTCAAAATAAATATTGTATCTCACACCAAGGCCAGTGCTCCCAGTATTAATGGTGTCAGGGAGGATTATATCTCCCAAGGAAGCACACAAGGCAAATTTCCTGACCAAACCTTGATTAGATGTAGAAGAGAAAAAGGAAATAGAAATCAACCAAAGCCTGTTTGTCAATAACTCTCAAGGCATAGGAAAAACTTTCACAAACACAGAATTCAATTGAGTTGTCCACTTTGTCGTCGCTTTGTTCTTTGCTATATGTTTAATTCATATTATAGAATAAACAAACATAAATCCATAACACGGTCCAAGAAATAATATTTAGAAAGTAATATGCAAAAGACATGTTGCATGCATTATCCACACAGGGGAACTGTTATTGCCAAGTTCTAGAGCAACTTGTAGAGGTCACTGAGATTGGTGGTTTGTTCAAGGAATGATTGCTGGGAGGTTGGGTAGAAGATACACTCAGCTGTGTTGGTGCAACTGCTACTTAGCAAGTAGGATGGAATTAGTTCAATAACATGGCCATATGGATGTGCTCCAAATGACGTATACATTTT
>NW_004524700.1:5234300-5236359 GCF_000260255.1 Octodon degus | reverse complement strand
TTCGCATTCAATTAAGAGAAAGTAGAGGTAAATCTAGCCTAACTGTGCTCTATATACACGAACTAAATGGTCCTTCAGCCCAGGTCACAGTGAGTGTGTGGGAGAGCTTCCTACTAACTTTACCAGTCCCAGCCCAGGCGCAGCATGGGTAAGACACTCTTCCACCCCCTTGGGACACCGCTACCATTCTGCAGCACACCCCCATACCACCCACCAATTGAGAATTTCTGCCACGTTCTGGGGACCCCCAGAACCAGTCCTAGCCTAGGCATGGTGAGGGTGTGAGAGAGCTTCCTCTCCCCGCTACTGCACCTTCTCTATTCCAGACTCAGCTTTGGCCTGGCATACAGGTCTGAGGTGAAACCCTGCACCAGCAATCCCTGCAGAGAGAGTAGGGACAAAGCTACCCAGCTAGCCCAGGAGCAGAACATCTTGCCAGAGGGGTACAACAGGATCACTCCCAAGGGCAGAAGCAAGAAGGAGCTGAGCACAGCAGCCAGAACCAAGCCAGGCAGAGCTGGATAAATCCAAATTTGTAGATCTGCACCTGAATTTTTAGTAGGTACTAAGGTTATAATTGCACCAAAGCTCTACAACAAAGGTCAGAAGACAGTGCTAGACAAGATGAAAATGAGAAGGAGCCAAATGCAATCTCAAACCCCAAGCCCACACATAACAAGTGCAGAGCACACTAACACAGAAAAAATTGGAAAGCACAACTGAAATCAATGAATCAACAGCTTCTGAAAAAAAGAAACAACTGCAGAAAGGTATAGAGGAACTCAGATTGGAAATGAAAAAAGAAATCCCTGAAATAATAGCATCTACAATAAAGAATCAAATGCAGAAATGCATGGAGGAAACCCAGTGCCCACCCAGAACAAGTGCAGAGGACACAAACTGAGCTGAAATGTATGAATTAATAGCCTTAATAGTAAATAAGCTACAGCATAAAGTTATAGAGGAACTCAGAGTAGAATTCTTTTCTGAAATAAAAAAAGCATTATCTGAACTTACAACATCTGAAGTAAAGAATCAACTACAGAAACATAGGGAGGAAACCCAATCTGAAAAAAACACTGCAGTAAAAGAATTAATAAGTGCTTCTAAAGAAGACATTCATTACTAGCACAGGTCCGGTGAGTGTGTGGAGAGCTTCCTGCTACCCTGCGCTGGTGGAACCAGTCCCAGCCCAGGCGTAGCATGGGCTGGACCCTCTCCCACCCCCTCTGGCCGCACCCCATCACTCTGCTGTACCGCCCGCACCCCACCCGCCGAGTAGGAATATCTGCCCAGTTCCGGGAACCCCCAGACCCAGTCCTAGCTCAGGCCCCGTGAGTGTGTAGAGAACTTCCTGCTACCCTGCGCCGCCGGGACCAGTCCCAGCCCAGGCGCAGCTTGGGCCGGACCCTCTCCCACGCCCTTGGACTGACCTCCCACTCCACAGCACCTCCACACTCCACACCCCGAGTAAGAATTTTGCGGTGTTCCGGGATACCCTGGACCCAGTTTTAGCCCAGGTCCAGTGAGTGTGTGGGAGAGCCTCCTCTTCCCCCCTACTTCACCCTCTCTCCTCCAGGTACAGCTCAGGCCTGGTATACATGCCTGAGGTGTAACCCTGCAGTTGCAATCCCTGCAGAGAGTTTAGAGGATAGATCCAACCAGCTAGTCCAGGAGCAGAACATCTTACCACAGTGGCACAACAGGTTGACCCTCAAGGGCAGCACAGGAAAAGAGCAGAGCACAGCAGCCAGACCTAAGCCAGACGCAGCTGGATAAGTCCAAACTTTGTAGAGCTGCACCTGAACTTCAGTACGTACGAAGGTTATAACTACAGCAAAGATCTACAACAAAGGTCAGAAGACAGTGCTACACAACATGATGAGAAGGAACAAAATGCAACCTCAGAACCCAAGCCCACCCGTAACAAGTACAGAGGACAGTAACACAGAAAAAATTGGAAATCACACAGCTGAAAGCAATGAATCAGCAGCTTCTGAAATAAAGAAACAACTGCAGAAAGATATAGAAGACCTCAGATTGGAAATGAGAAAAGAAA
>NW_004524700.1:5201482-5212672 GCF_000260255.1 Octodon degus | reverse complement strand
TTTGTTGAAACTGTACTTTCGATTTGATTTGAAACTGTCTCATTGCTATATGTTTATCAATAAAACTTTGAAAAGAAAAAAAAACAAAATGGTTTGGATAGATATATAGTTACATTCTCTTAATGGATAGAGGGATTTGTTCTAATATTGTTTGTAGATAGAATATCACATCTGCATTTTATACCGCAAATAACCACTAGGAAGAGAGTATGCAATGTGTTAATTATTGAAACTGTCAAACCAATTTGATTTGAAACTGTCTCATTGCTATATATCTCCAATAAAATTATGGAAAATATTAAGTAAAATAAAAATTGTTCCTTCATTTATATCTCCATTTTTGTTTTGTTTTGTCAGAGATGAGTATGCCATTGCTATTTAAATATTGTAGGTGCATGAATTCAGCAAAAATATTCCAATATATTCTAGTAGTACATAATAGTAGTGGATTATCAACAGAACTGGCAATGTCAGAAGTTGTTGACCTGAGCCTTTTACAGCTTAGCATATTAATATGGCTTTACTTTTTTCTTTACCTTATTTTTTTATACTTTTCTGCTGGATGGTTAAGACCATGATAAAGCAAGACCTGTATAGCAAGAAACCTAACTTTTGTATCTGACAAGTTCAATCAAATCCTCTCAGGATTTAACCTGAAACCCTGTACCGCAGTTTTTAGATGCTTTGTCAGTATCATCCCTGTGGATGAGTCATGGCTATTGCTTGACCAATTTGCTCTCTGTACATCTGAGAGAATTTTTTGTCTCTATGTGACTCACCTTAGGCACACTCTATGTTGTGGTTCACATTCCTCTGTGGACCCATAATCTCTTTGATCAGAAAATCTGGGACATAAGTGAGGTACACGATATTATAGTACTGGTTCTCTTATGTCCTGAGTCCTCACTGATCAAAATGTTGGCTGTTGTTGCAGCCTCTCTTTTTCTCTAATTTTTGTTCTGCAAACTCAAGTTCTTGACCCTCCAGAAGAGAAGCTTAGTAATATTATTACCCTCACTATCTGTCTGAATATCAAACATCTTAGACATAACATAGAAAAGTTATTTTCCACCAAGTAGTGATATATTAGACTTTAAATCCCTACGGAATGTGACGTTCATTCTACAATGCTGTATATGATTAGATTTCTAAATTTCTGTGTAAAAATATGTAATTGTTTATTCCTATTTTAAAAATATGTTTTCATTTTTTATTTTATTTTTTTGATTATTTGAAGACATTATCTTTCAAGAGACAATTGTAGGATATTAAATGATTTTATGAAATAAGCAAAATGCATGAATTTGATGGAAATTAGATGACAATGGTTTCAAACTCTTCTAGGTAAGCTGGCAAATGGAAAATGAAATTTAGAACTACAATGTTATCCCAAGTTCTGTACAAATGATCAAAGTGTACAACTATATATCATTATTTTTCTCCTTTCTTAGTCACCCATCCATCCGTCCATCCAGATCAGTTGAATTTTGAGTTCTTTGATTTTTCTATTTTGTCAAATGTTAAGAATTTTACATGCTATGCTGGCTCCACCCCTTTGTGCCCTGAGCTGGCCATGGAGTCTTGGTGTGGTGGTGCATACCTGTAATGCCAGTGCTGGGAAGGCTAAAAACAGGAGGATCACTTGGAGTCTGAGCTGCATAGTAAGACCCTGTAAAAAATATTTTTAAAAAATTTCATCTATTATCCTGTTCTTGCTATCCTTGATTTCACATTGTTCAGATGAAATGACTCAGTTGAGAACAGCAGCACTTGTCTTCACCGTATTGTGTACACTGCATCTGTGGTAAGAGCTGTCTGGATATAGATACTTCTACTGGTTATTCCACAGTGAATTCTAACCTGCATAATAATGTAAGTCTCGTGTAGTCACATAAAAAATTTATTATGAAAGAATAATTCAAATGTTTGCTTTGTTTTTTTGAAAGAAAATAATATACCATTGTGGTGAAATTGAAAATAAACAGTTATCTCAGGGTCATTGCCTTACCCATCTTGTACATATGGCTTTGCCCTTGTCATGTTTCCTAGGTTTTTTCTGTGCTTTCTCTTCATTGTCTAATCCTCAAGTCCTTGTTTTCCTTTTAATTGTGTTATACCTTTCTATTCACATTTCTTCTTTTGAGTTCTTATACTAGGGACACTATATGATATTTAAACATGTGGGTCTGTTTTATTTCACTTGCGAGTATATCTTCAAGTGACATCCACTTAAATATGAAAATTTCAAGTTTATCATTCTTTATAGCTGAGTAATACTCCATTGTATAAAAATACCACATCTTTTTCATCCATTCCTCAGGTGATGGGCATCTTGGTTGTTTCCAAAATTTGGCTATCACAAATTGTGCTGCTATAAACATAGCTACACATACATCACTATGATATGATGTTTTCAGATCCTCTGGGAAAATTCCCAGTAGGGCAATAGCTGGTTTGAATGTGATTTCTAGTCCTAGTTTTTTAAGGAGTCTTCAGAAGGTTTTCGAAGCTAGCAGTTAATTGGCAGGATTATCACCCTGACTAACTACATATATGCGAACTAAACAATTGCACTAAAGATAACAATATGTAGTAGTAGAATCATGCTTGGAGTGCCTGTCATTCTGCTCTTCTGAATACGGGCTGCTTGTCATGACATGCCAGTTTTGGCTGTGCTGTCTCTCGGGTAGATGATTGTGTAAAAAGGAAGGGATTGGTCAATGATGGTAGGAGACAGGAAAAGGGGTGTTGTGGGACTATCCTACAATAGTGCTGTATATGGTTTGATTTCTTTTATCTTTTCTTTTTTCTTTTTTTTTTTTTTGAGGAGGTGAGAAGAGTTTTATTTGAAATAAGAATAGCTCCAGGGTTTCCAAGAGTGGGTAGTTCTATGGTCCCTTCTTCTCCAGGTACGTACTGGTGAGAGCACAGAACTGCTCAGTAACTTGGTGAACACCTATCATAGGCAGCTCTGTGGAGTTAAAAGGGCCAACTGCAGCTCAGGATCTCTAACCCAGTTCTTCAACACGTTCTGGTTCTTCAACATGTTATGCTTAGATTTCTAAACTTATGGGTAAAAATATGTAATTGTTTACTCCTATTTTTAAAAATTTTTTTCTTCACATTCTGTAGGGACTTAAAGTTTAACATATCAATACTTGATGAAGAATATCTGTTCAATGTTATTCCTAAAATGCTTGATACTAAGACAGATAGTGAGGTTAAGCTCAACAGCCTAGGTTGTAGGGTAATAATAATAAAAAGCTTCTCTTCTGGAGGGTTAACAACCTATGTTTGCAGACCAAAACCAGAGAAAAAGAAGGGCTACAAGGACAGCCAACATTTTGGCCCTAGTTTTCAAGGTCAGTGAAGACTTAGGACATAGGAAAACCTGTACTATAACATCATGTAACTCAGCTGTGTTCCAAATGTTTTGATCAAGGAGATTATGGGGCCACAGAGGAAAGTGATAGATGATGTAGAGTGTGCCTAAGGAGAGTCACATGAAGAGAAAACATTCTCTCAGGCTTTCACAAATTGGTCAAGCAATGGCTGTGACTCATCCACATGTCTGATACTGACAAAGGATCTATAAACTCGTTACAGGGTTTCAGGATAAGTCCGTAGGGGATTTGACTGACCTTATCAGATACAAAAGCTTCATTTCTTGTTATACAGGTCTTGCTTTATCTTGGTCTTAACCATCCAGCAGAAAAGTATAAAAATGAAGCATAAAAAGTAAAGCCATATTAATATGCTGAGCTCTAAAAGGCTCAAGTCAACAACTTCTAACAGTGCCAGTCTTACGGAAAACCCACCACTATTATAGACTACTGGACTACTTTGGAATATTTTGCTGTATTCACATACCTATAATATTTCAATGAAATAACCAAACCAAAAAAAAGAATACAAATGAATGACCATTTTGTATCTGTATATTCAGAAAATAGTTAGGATAGGTATACAGCTACATTCTCTTAATTCAATGAATAGAAAGATTTATTCTAATAATGTTTGTAAATAGGATATCCTGTCTGTATCTTGTACAACAAATAACCACTAAAGAAAACAATAAGCAATGTATTAATTATTGAAATTGTCCTACTAATTGGATTTGAAACTGTCTCATTGCTATTTGTTTATCAATAAAATTATGGAAAATAAAATAATTATCTTTCTTAATTTTGTCCCACAAAACTGAATATAAAATATTTGTTGCAATAAACTATAACTGTATTCTGACTTTTTTCCTGGGAATTTCATGACTTTTCATTGTTCCTCCTTGGTATCATTATTATGATTTGAGTTTTTTCTATGCCTGAGGTACTGCATTCCTAGATAACAAATAATATCTATGGTTAAATCATAGCTCTCTAAGAATGGCAATACTAATCATAAGTCAAGCCCCAAAGCCCAGTGAATAAAAAAACCCTATATCAACAAATATTAATTATATATCTCTCTGTATATTTATTTGCTATTTATCTAAACATGTAATCACAAAAATTACCATTTATTTTGACCTTTTACAATAATGGCTTAATATGGATCAAACTATCTCCATATTTCATACACTGACTTTATATATGAGCAAATTTCAGTCTAACTTAAGAGCGCTGTAGACTCTTATAACAGTCAGCTAAGTTCTAGCCTCTCATAGCAGCCATGCTTCAACCAATCACAGGGTGCCTGTTGATCAAAGCATGTACACATGAAGCAGAGGACTTAGCTAACGATGACCAAATACAGCCAGTGTGGTGTGTAACCAATCAAGCTACTTCATTGTATTACACTGCTCCCTTTTTTTATCTTGTCTTTAATGTCCATGAATTTTGGCTGGCTAGTTGCTGGGTGGCGCTCTCTGACCTTGTACTAGTTCAGAGTCCTGTCTGATCCCTAAATTGCTCTTTCTCAGATATATTTCTAAATTTAAAGTTTTTATTTTAACACATGTTATACAGTTATAGTGATTCCTAATACACTTAGGTAAGAATAAAAACATTCCAACTAAGTGCTATCATAGAAATCTGAGACATTTGACCATTTCAAAGATAATGTTCTGATATTTTTTTCTATTTCATTTTGATTCCCAATAAATCAATTTTCAGGCTTGTATTTTTCAGTGAGCTTTGTGTGTTCTGGTGGATATTAGAGCTGAGGGCATGCCACTGCTGGTAATGGAACTTGTAATGTTGAATGTGTGGACAATATCAGTGTATAAATTCCTGTATCTTATGTGTGAATAATTAAAATGAGCTCAATCTACATCGAGTGATAGTAATGGGATAGTATTTGCCCAACAACCCAGATTTAAAATTTATCTCAAAAGAATATAAAGAAAAAAACTTCTTTAATTTGTTGAATTCTTTACTGGCAAGAACTTTTTTGTTTTTGGAAATTTCTATAGAACATTGATGTGTCTCCTTTTTTCTTCTACTATTTGTTCTTTATACATATCTACCAATACTTTGTGTTATTACAGAGTGAGGTACTTTACCTTTGAAATTAAAATACCACATCAAAAATAGGAGATGTACTTTTTGAACCTGTCTTCTTTAAATTAGTTCTGAAAAACAAAGAGAGAAAGATAAATCACTATTTGAATGGCATTGTATCTGCCCAAATTCTTGTAGAGGTTTAACAGGGTCTGATAGAAAAAAAAATTAAATATTTACCAACTAAGTTAAAATCGTAATTTAACTTTATATTTGATATTCACGAGTAAGTTTCTCCAAAATCACTTAATGAGAAAACCCTGACTTCTGACTTTCAGTATACTTACTTTTATACGTACCAGGTTGAGGCAAATTTAATCTGCTTTGTCTTGATGATTCCACAGTGGCGTTAACCTGGAAAGATCAAGTTTGCGTGCACCCCAGTACTTATTCAATGCCATTTGCCATTTCATTTAATTCACTGACTTCAATTGAGAAGAACAGAGGACAAAATTCAAAGGAAGCTTTCCTTCCTCTAATGGTATGCCTGAAGTATGTGCTCCAAAGAACAGTGTTTCTTAGACTTGTGTCCTTTCTCCTAGAACTTCTTTGTGTATTGATTAATTTATTAGTACTGTGTATTCCTGCTTTTTAAAATGAGATATATTAATCCCTTTGAGAGAGGGAGGGAAGGACAAAGGGAGAAAGGGAGGGAGGAGAGAGAGACAGAGACAGAGACAGAGACAGAGACAGAGACAGACAGAGACAGAGACAGAAAAACTCATGAATTTAGGACCAGCAATGATAATGCCCACTCCTCACTTTGATGAAGAATTGTTTTTATAAGACAATAGGTGAGTATTGCATCCCCTGAACCAGAGGAAATGATGTATGCTCTACTTTCTAAAAGTTTAAATGGGTATCTCTTTCCTACTTCTGCATACCTTTGGTTGCAGTTGTTGAGATCAGATGAAATTCTAGGTTCCAATTAACTCTCAAATTCACTGAGATTATATTTTTTTCAAAAATACATATTTTAAGATACTAATAAGCTCCATTCAGTGAGTGGAATATAATTGGAAAAGGACTTATACTTTCAGAACATTCATCTTTGGTAGAATATAGAAAGAGTCTTGTTTAACTAAGATAATAAGCAGAAATGTCTTTTACTCAAAAAGATTATGGTGCAAATCTCACCTCCAATTTTCATGATTACTTCTTTTTTATTTTAAAGAGAACAAAAATAAAACAGACTCTCATTTCAAGCTAATAAGTGAGTAACAGTAATTAATATATTGCATTTTGTTATCTTCATAGTAGTTGTTCAGAGTACAAAATATAGGCATGAAATATTCACCAAACAATATTAGAACAAACTTTTCTTTTCAATAAACTAAGAGTAGCTAACTTAATAAGTATATTAATACATGTATATAATTTTGTTGCAATGAACTCAGAAAAGCTAGCTGAATGACACTATACACACACACACACACACACACACATTTCAGATCTTATTTCCTAGTTTAGATTCTCATACTAGTGAGACAATATGATATTTACACAAGTGGGTTTGATTTATTTCACATATGAATACAGTTTTAGTTGCTTCCATTTATCTGTAAAACTCTTGTTTATCATTCTTTATGTCTCCATTATATAGATTTAGCTAGTTGTGCTACTATAAACACTTGTGGACATATGTTGTTGTGGTATGGTGTATTTAATTCTTTTGTGAAAATATCCAAAAGGTATGTAGATTGAATGGAACCTCTAATTTTCTTTCTTCTTCTTCTCCTCCTCCTCCTCCACCTCCTCCTCCTCCTCCTCCTTCTTCTTCTTCTTCTTCTTCTTCTTCTTCTTCTTCTTCTTCTTCTTCTTCTTCTTCTTCTTCTTCTTCTTCTTCTTCTTCTTCTTTTTTTTGTATTTTTGAGAAGGGTCTACAGGGTGCTCAAGATCTCACTACCAGATCAGACTCATAGTGATCTGCCTGTTTACAGCCTCCAAAGATCTGGGATTACAGGCCTGCACTACCATGCCCCGTCTCAATTGCAGTCTCAGTGCTCCCCAAGGACGGGGCCAGCATAGCAGGCCTGGGGATCAAACCCCTGGCCCCTGACCCTGCCTGCAGTTTCTTTAATCTGCTGAGCTATTTGGCCAGCACTTTCCTAATTCTTTTAAAGAATCTGCACATTGATTTCCACAGTGGTTGCACCAATCTACACTCCCCCTAACAGTGAAGGATCCTTTTATCCCCACAGTCCTTCCAGTATTTGTTATTGATTCTTTTTTTATTATAGACGTTCTTACTGGCATAAGATAGAATGTGTGATTTTAATTTACATCTCTAATGACCAATAATATTGAACATTGTTTCATATATTTAATTTCCATTTGTATTTTTTCATCTGAGAAATGTGTATACAACTCAGATGCCCATTTTTTTGGATTGGGTCTTTGAATTTGGGGACCCTGACTTTTCAGTTTTTATATGTTCTAGATATAAGTCTCATGAGAGACAAATGGCTATAACTTTTTTTCCATTCTGTAAATTGTTTTTTCACTGTTAGTGATTTCTTTTGTTGGATCAAAGCTTTTTAATAAGGTTAGATCCTATTTGTTGATTCTTTCTAGTATTTACTGCATGATCTTTGTTTTGTTAATGAACTCTCTGCCTACACCTATGTTTTCTATTTACTTTCTGTTAAGATCTTGTTTATGTTTTAATATTTACATCTTAGATCCATTTCAACTTTAGTTTACTAAATGATGATTTACATGCATCTAGTTTTAGACTTCAGTATGTGGAGAGTCAGTCTTTCCAACACAAAAAGACAATGATTTTTCCAGTGAAGATATTTGGCTGGTTGTCAAAAGGAAAGCAGCTGAGTGTGTTTGAGGAGTTGCTCCTACAATTTCCCATCTGTTCCACTGATCTTGGTTTTTTTTTGAGGGGGCAATACCATGTTAATTTTGTCATAGTAGCTTTGTAGTATAATTTAAGGTCAGGGATTATAATGTCATCTGAATGGTTTTTGTTGCCCAGAATTGCTTTGATGTCCTAGGTCTTTTCTAGTACCAGATGAATTTTAAGGATGTTTTCTCTACTTCAATGAGATATGCTAATGGAATTTTGAGTAGATTTGCAGTAAATCTGCATAACAATTTTGTGAGTAGAGAAATTTTCACTGTGTTGGTTCTTCTTATTCATGAGCATGGGATATATTTCATTTTGAAATAATCTCTTTGATGTCCTTTTTCAGAGTACTGAGGTTTTCAATGTATAAATTTTTTACTTCGTTAGACTGATTCCTAAGTATTTGATTTTTTCGATATTAACATAAAGGGTGTGATTTTCCTAATTTCTCTCTCTCTCTCTCTCTCTCTCTCTCTCTCTCTCTCTCTCTCTCTGTGAGTTTGTTGCTTGTGTACAGGAATGCCATTGATATTTTAGTGTGGATTTATATCCAGCAACACTACTGAATTTGGTTATAATTAGTTTGGTACAAGGGCCAGCCAGATAGCTCAGAAGACTAAAGTGCTTGCTTATGCAAGCTCAGAGACCAGGGTTTGTTCCCCAGCATACTGTGCCAGCCTTGCCCCTGGGGTGCCCTGAGACAGCAATTGAGACTGGGTATAATGGTGCATGCCTATAATCCCAGCACTTGGGAGGCTTAAAACAGGAGGATCACTACAAGTCCAACCTGTGCAGTGAGACTCTGTAGATCCTGTACTCAATACATTTAAAAAAAAAAGTTTGGTACAGATAATAAGGTTGCTATGCAGACCTTTGGTGACATTATTGTGATGCATTCTATGTTGATTATCATGTCATCTGCAAGTAAGGCTAACTTAACTGTTTTCTGTTTTTTTTTTTTTTTTTTTTTTTTCAGAACTGGGGGTTGAACTCACGCCCTTGTGCTTGCCAGGGAAGCTCTTATTCCACTGAGCCATCTCCCTGGCCCCTAACTTAACTATTTTCTTTCCTATCTTTATTACAGAAATATATTGAATAGGATTGGGGATAGTGCACATCCTTGTCTTGTTCCTGATTTTAAAGTGGAAGATTTTACATTTTGGTCATTTACTATATTAGCTGCTGGTTTGTCATAGATGGCTTTTATCAGATTGAGCTAAAAACAATCTATTCCAATCTTCTGCAGTTTTAATCATGAAAGGGTATTGGACTTTGTTTTTCTTCATTTATTGAGAAAATCAGGTGATTTTTGTCTTTGGATCTGGTAATATGGTATATCATACTTATTGACTTGCATATATTGATCACTATCTGCATACTTGTGATTAATCCTACTTGGTCATGGTGTATAATCCTCTTGGTTATTTGCTCTATTTTGTTTGACCAAAAGAGAGCAAGATGCCAGAATCTTATTGAGTATGTTCATATTTATGGCATTACAGAGGTTGGTCTGGATTATATTCTCTGGATTAGAATCAGCATAACACTTGTTTCCAAGAAGGATTTTGAAAGTATTGTTTCCCTTTCAATTTCCATAAAGAGTTTTGCTATTAGTGGCATCAGTTCTTCTCCAAATTGCTTTTAGAATTAAACTGTAACTGTAAGGAACAGAAGTTTTCAGTGTTGGTAAATTTTAATTACATTTTCAATTCCATTGGCTGATATCTGGTTATTTAGAAATTTTATATTTTCATGATTTACTTTTGACAACTTTGTTATGTCCAGGAGTCTTTCCATTTGTTTTTTTTGTTTTTTTTTTTTGCACATAATTTTATTGATAAATAAATAGCAATGAGACAGTTTCAAATCAAACTGTTAGGACAGTTTCAATAATTAACACACTGCATAAATTCTTCTTAGTGGTTAATTGCTGTACAAGATGCGGACTTGAGATCCTATTTACAAACAAATTAGAACAAATCATTTTATTCATTAAGAGAATGTAACTATATATCTATCCTAACCACTTGAATACACAGATACAAAATAGACATTCATCTGTATCCCTTTTTTACTTAAGATCCATTATTTGAATATTATATGTGTGTAAACACAGAAAATATTCTAAAAGAGTCCAGTAGTCCATAAAAGTATTGGGTCTTCTGCTTAACTGGCAATGTCAGAAATTGTTGACCCGAGTCCCCAACAGCTCAGCATAACAGCATGGCTTTACTTCTTATATTACATTTTTTACTTGTCTACTGGATGGTTAAGACCATGGTAAAGCAGGATCTATGCACCAAGAGTTGTAACTTTTGGGTCTAATAAGGTCAGTGAAATCCCCTCAGGATATATCCTGAGATCCTGTACTTCAGATTGTAGAACATTTTTCAGTGTCAGCCATGTGGATGAGTCACGGCCATTGCTAGGCCAATGTGCTCTCTGTGAAAACTGAGAGAATGTTTTCTCTCCATGTGACTCTCCTTAGGCACACTCTACATCAACGATTACTTTTTTCTTTGACCCCATAATCTCCTTGATAAGAAAATTTGGGACACTACAGAATTACATGATGTTACAGTACAAGTTCTCATATGTAGTGAGTCTTAATTGACCTTGGAAAGCTAGGGCCAAAATGTTGGCTTTCCTTAAAGTCCTCCTTTTTTTCTGATTTTGGTCTGCAAACTTAGGTTGTTAACCATCCAGAAAACAAGCTTATTGTTATTACCATACAAATTAGGCTGTTAAGCTTAACCTCACTATCTGTCTGCATATCAAACATCTTAGGCATAATATGGAACAGGTATTTTTCATAAAGTATTGATATGTTGAACT
>NW_004524700.1:5198199-5200434 GCF_000260255.1 Octodon degus | reverse complement strand
GTCTATTTCTCTTAATTGGTGAATTGAGTCCATTTACATTTATGGTTAGAATTAAGATGTATTGACTTACAGTTGCCATGTTATTTACCTGTTGTTGTTACTCTTTTTTCTCCTGTGTTTAATTGCTTGCCCTATTTATTTGGTTGCTTCTGATCACATTCGTGGAGTTCTGATCATTTTGGTCTCTCTCTAGAACATCTTTCAGTCACCTGTGTAGGGTTTTCTTTGTCATCACAAAATTCTTTAACTGTTCTTTGTCATGAAAGTATTTCACTTCTCCATCAAATTTGAAATAGAGTTTTGCAGGGTATAGTAGTCTAGGTTGTAATTTGTTTTCATAGAGGACCTGAGGTACTCTGCTCCATGCTCTTCTTGCCTTCATGTTGTGTGAAGAGAAGTCAGCCATAATTCTGATGGGTTTTCCTTTGAATGTGATCTGCTTCTTTTCTCTAGTGGCTTACAGTATCTTCTTCTTGTACTGAATTTTTTGACTCTTGACTATTATACGTCTTGTTGTGTTTTTCATTGGGTTGAGGTTACTTGGCGTTCTGTATGGTTCGGTACCTGAATGTCAGATTGTTTCCTCCTATTTGGGACATTTTCTGCTATTACTTCTGCTCATTTTTTTAATGTCATTTGTGTTGACTCCTTCTTTCTCATTGATGCCAATTAGTCTCACATTGTTTATCTTTGCATCATCTTGCAGGTGATGGTTTATTCTTTCTGCATCCTCTTTGTTTTCAAGAGCTCCTTTCTTAACTTTTCACTAGCTGCACCAGCATCTTCAAGATATGAGACTCTGTCTTCACTTTCACTTAAATAGTTTTGCAAGCTTGTGATTGAGGTTTTAATTTCCTCTATGTCTCTTTGTCTCTGCTTCATGCGATCTATTTCTTTCCTTATTGCTCATTCAAGGAATCCGTCATTTTTCTAATCTCCTTTATTTTCTTTTATCAATGACTTCTTTAGAAGCAGTTATAAATTCTTTTACTGCAGTGTTTTTTTCAGTTTGCGTTTCCTCCCTGTTTCTGTAGTTGCTTATTTACTACAGATGCTATGAGTTCTGAGAGTTCTTTTTTTATTTCAGAAAAGAGTTGCACTCTGATTACCTCTATATCTTTCTGCTGTTGCTTATTTACTATCAACGCTATTAATTCATGCATTTGAGCTGAGCTAGTGTCCTCCGCACTTCTTCTGAGTGGGCACTGGGTTTCCTCCATATGTTTCTTCATTTGATTCTTTACTGTGGATGCTATTTATTCAAGAATTTATTTTTTTCTTTCCAATCTGAGTTCCTCTGTACCTTTCTGCAGCTGTTTCTTTACTTCAGAAGCTGTTGATTCATTGCTTTCAGCTGTGTGGTTCCCAATTTGTTCTGTATTTGTGGCCTCTGCACTTTTTACGGGTAGGCTGGGGTTCTAAGGTTGCATTTTGTTCCTTCTCATCATTTTGTGTAGCACTGTCTTCTGACCTTTGTTGTAGATCTCCGTTGTAGTTATAACCTTAGCACGTACTGAAGTTCAGTTTCAAATCTACAAAGTTTGGATTTATCCAGCTGTGCCTGGCTTCGGTCTGGCTGCTGTGCTCAGCTCCTTCCTGCTGCTGCCCTTGAGGGTGAACCTGTTGTGCCACTGTGGCAAGATGTTCTGCTCCTGGACTAGCTGGGTGGTTCTATCCTCTACACTCTCTGCAGGGATGGCAGCTGCAGGGTTATACCCCAGGCATGTATTGCAGACCTGAACTGAGCCTGGGGGTGACACATTGCAGTAGGGGGGAGAGGTAGCTCTCCCATGCACTCACCAGGTCTGGGCTAGGACTGGGTCTGGAGGTTCCCAGATCGGGGCAGAAATTCCTACTGGGCGGGTGTGGTGGAGGAGGTGCTGCGGAGTTGTGAGGGGCGTCCCAAGAGGGTGGAAGAGTTTCTCACCCACGCTGAGCCTGGGCTGGGATGAGTAGTTGATACTGCCATTCTATGGTAGTCGGAAGCTCTCCCAAACACTCAGCAGACCTGTGCTAGGACTGTGTCTGGGGGTTCCTGGGAGTGGGCAGAAATTCCTACTCGGCGGGAGTGGTGGTGGAGGCACTGAGGAGTGGTGGTGTGCGTCCCAAGTGGGTGGAAGAGGGTCTCACTCACACTGCTGGGATGAGTGGTCAGTCCCGCCAGTGCAGGGTAGCCGGAAGCTCTCCCACACACTCACCAGACCTGGGATAGGACTGGGTCTCCATTTATATATA
>NW_004524700.1:5191911-5198075 GCF_000260255.1 Octodon degus | reverse complement strand
AATATAAGTTCCGGGGCTGGGGAGATGCCTCAGTGGAATAAACAATTTCCTGGCAAGCACAAGAGTCTAAGTTCAATCTCCGGTTCTGCAAAAAAAAAAAAAAAAAGGAATACAAGTTCTAATAAGACATTATTGTGGTACATGCTATGTAGATTATCATGTTATCTGCAAGTAAGTAGGTATTGATGAAATACTGTATTTTTTGTATTTTATATTTCTTAGGATATTCCATGATTTTTCTTTTTTTTGTTCCTAATTGCTTGAATTTGTGGGTTTTTGTTTATTCTCTTTGAAGAAATTGGTTCATGGTTTACCAATTCTATTTATTATTTCCAAGAGTTAATGTTTCAGTTCATTCATTCTTTTCTTAGTTTCAACTGCATTATTTTCTGCTCTTATCCTTATATTTTCCTTCTTTGCATGAGTTGGGGTTTGATGTGTTATTTTTCTGAAATTTTGAGGTTTCAACATTAAGTTGATAATTTTGGCTCTCCCTGTTTTTAATGTGAGAGTTCATTGATCTAAATTTTCCACTTAGGACTACTTTCTTTTCCATCCATAAGTTCTGATTTGTTTTATCAGCATTATTGTTTAATTGTAGGTACTATTTAATTTTTGTCTTTAATTTTCTGTATTACTCATTGGTTGTTCAGAAGGGTGTTGTTTAATTTCTATGCATTTACAAAACCTGTGTGGTTTCTTTTTGTTGTTTATTTCCAGTTTTATTTTAGCATGATAAAATAGTATGTATGGTATGATTTTAATCTTTTACATTACTGAAGAATGTTTTATGGGCTAATAAGTTGTCAATTTTTGAGGACTTCCCATTTATAAATGAGAACAGTATCTATTCTAATGTTTTGCTATGGAACATTCTGTAGACATCTACTAAGTCCATTTAGCATACTTGGTTTAATTCTCGCATTCCTTTGTTTAATTTTTGTCTGGTTTTGTATCTACTTGTGTGAGTGGAGTAGTAAGGCTCCCCACTACAGCTGTGTTAGTGCTTACTTGTTTTTCATGTTGGGATAGTGGTGCTTGGTGTTTATATATTTATGATTATTATCTCTTCTTGGAGTTTTTTCTTAACAAGTATACAGTGATGTTCTTTGTTTTTATCTGTTTTTGCTTAACATATTTTCTGCAAATAGAATATGTATCTCTGGCTTTTACTGGTTTCCTGCATGATAAAGAATTATTTTCCATCCTTTGACTTTTAGTCTGTGAATTTCTTTTTGGGTTATTTGTATTTCTTGAATGTTCCATGTTGTTGGTCTTGTTTCTTTCTTTTTTTTTCTTTTTTTCTTTTTCTTTTCTTTTTTTTTTTTTTTTTTTTTTTGGATCTTGTTTCTTGATCCATTCTGCTAGTCTCTTATTTTGACTGGTGAATTAAGATCATTTACATTGATGGTTATAAATTATATGTATTAACATTATTTTCATGTTGTTTTCCCATTATTGGTTCCCTGTCTTTCTCTTCTGTTTACTTGCTTGCCCTCTGCAGTGGCTTTTTTATGTTGGTGTGCTTGTGTTTATAGTCTCTTTCATTTCTTTGTAGTATATTATTCAAATCTTTCTGAATTTTTCATAGTCATGAATTTCTTTGGTTGTTCTTAGTCATGGAAATATCTTATCTCTCCATTAATTCTTGAAAGACAGTTTTGTGGAGTACATCAGTCCAGGTTATTTCCAAAGATTATTTTCTTTTGGAGCTTGAAATCCCTCACTCCTACCTCTGCTTAATTTGAGGAGTTGTTTTGAAAAGTTTGCTGTGATTCTATTGGGCTTTCCTGTATAGATGATTTGTTTCTTTTCTGTAGCTGCTTTAAATATTTTGTTTCTGTGTTGAAATTTTGGAACCCTGATTTTTTTAATATTCCTTGTTATAGATTTATTTTGGTCATGGTTATGCTTCATTTGTTTGTATATCAATTTCTTTATCCATGTTAGGAATGTTTTCTACCACTATTTCTGTGAAGAGGTCTTTTATTTCATTTGTTCTATCTCCAGGTTTCTCACTTACTCCAATCAATTTAATTTGTTCTTCTTTGCTTCGTTCTGTACCTGCTGGGTTGATTTTCCTGATCTGCTATTTTTAATATATCTTTCTTTTCCTGGTCACTAGTCACAATCCTGTCTTCTAGATATAATATTGTATAGTTGCCTTCATCTAATTTGTTGTACATATATTGAAGATTTTAATGTTCTGGATTTATGTTTGGATGTGTCTCATGGATTTCACTTCTTTTCCTTTTGGCATTCATGTATTCCATTGTTTTCCTGAGATCCAGTGTCTTTTCTGTATTTTCTTTAGTGTTTTTCATTTTTATCGTTGTTTCTTTTTGTAACGTCGAGGTTATTTTTTTTTTCTGTAGTTCTTCCATTTCTTTTTTCACTTATGCTGCTACCAGCTTCAGAAATTTCCAGAAGCTGATTTCTGATTTTATCTCTCTTTGTTCTTTAGACTTACCTTCTGTAGGCTGGGAGTTAAGGGTTTCATTTTGCTTTTTGTTTTGTCATTTTCTATATTCTAGTTTTTATTTTATTTTTTATCTGCATTGATGCACTTAGATTTGTTGTGTTAGATCATTTTAAAAATATGAAATGCTTCATAAATTCTCTTTTCCTCTTTATAGAAGGGCCAGCAAATCTTCTCTGTATTGTTTCAATCTTAGTATATACGCTTCCAAAGTGAGCACTCATTTATTTCTTCACTGTGTACTACTCTGCATGATTTTTCATATTAAAAGGTACTTTCCATATGTATCATTTATTCTTTATAATCAATGAAAGAATTTCTTAAAAAATCAGTGGTATTATTTTTAGGTTTTGCCTTGATATTGATAAAGACATTAAAACCAGTAGAAGTTAGTTATTCCATGATTGTGAAAATTGATTCTCGGTACTGATTCTGATATATGTATAGTCATTCCCGTCTAATTGGCACAGTTTTCTGAAGTTAAAATTCAGGGCTGTTTAGATTATAAATACTCTTTTTGGGATTCCTTATTAGAAACTTTTGTCGATAATATCAAAACCCAAATAACTCTTTAGAATTTCAAGGACTTCCTTAGATTGGAGTAGAAAACTTATACTAACTTAAATCATGTAAAAATTCTTTCAATAAAGTGGATTCTGTGGCTTGAGCTACAAAGGGACAACATATTAGAGTATTTCAGCTTTTTTCAGTTACTGACTCAGTGGAAGATTTACAGAGAATTTTAAAGTTTATAACCATGAATATTTTAAAACAATATACACAAGTGGTGAAAATACTCTCAAAACTGTGTCAAAAGAGAAGTAACTAGAAAGAATGACATTTTCTGAAGCTAGCCTTCCAGCTGAGAACCTGAGTAAGAAACAAGTATTATATAATAATATACCAGGCAAACATTTCGCTCATTGAGTTTTCAATTAAATGGGTAATGAAGGAACTCCATTCTAGTAGCCTAAGTTAGATACAAGCATGGTTGGCAGAGTCTCATGGAATACAATTTTTCTGAAATGAGAAAACCACACACATGATTTGAATAACAGAAGGGTGTGCATCTTGGTGTGGAACTGTTTAGGCTGCTTGACATCAATTGGATCTGGCTCATGGCAGGTGGCCCTCCATAAATGTTAGCTGAAAGCTTGTGGTGTGCAAGTGGTTTTAGAGTGTTTTCCAAACCTCAGTGGCAGAATGAGCAGAGCATCTTAAAGCTTCTTTGTCTTATAGTTAATAAAAAGCTCTCTCAGGAAGGTCTTAGCAAATAAAAGGGAAGCATGTATCTTTTTCTAAGAGCCAAAGAAATATTTCAGTTAAAGAATTTGCTACTTTCAGTGAAGGGTTACACTTATGACTTTTCACTGAGAATTTTCTTGTTTCGTGAGTATGATTGTGGAATGTCATGCATAAGAAGTGCTGACACAGAAGCCAGAGAAAGTCAAAGTAAACCATTCCCATGAGAACTATTAGTTTTGCATCTAATATAATAATTTCTTGGCAGGGAGTAGGGGAGGTGAATAGAATGGATTAGGTAGACAGAAAACTTTCTCCTTGAGAAAAGGATAAACAGTTTGCATTAAGGATGTGCCTCAACAGATGAGTACGTGAAGTTTGGGGCCCTCCATTTTATGCTTAGCATGGCACAAATGGAGCACAGCAAACGAAATTATTCAAAGGTTAGAAAATATTTTCATAGCAAATCTAAACCTTCAATGAATTATATTTATTAAACCAGGTGTTATTTTGCTCCCTACCTTATGGAATATTCAAGTCTATTGTTAAAGCTACGTATCGGCATTCTCATTCTATACACAGAGTTCAGTGAATATAGTGAATTGCCATAAAGATGCACTTAGGTCGTGGCAGGTAAGGTTTAAAGTCAGGCACCAAGCCCTTAAGCAGCCTTTTCGCTTACCTGTATTTCTACTTCTGCTTTCTGGAAGACCTTCTACAACCTCAAAACAAACTTAAAATTGTCTTGCATTTGACATGTTATTGGCCTATAGCAACAAGCTTCTATGTAATATCTTAGTGTAACAGGATTTATAAATTGATAAATATATTTTATTGAAATTTGTTCCTTTTATTTGTAAGCACAACCAAATTGTAGTAGCACTTATCTGAAAGACTTCTGACTATTTCTGAGAGAGTATAACATGGTTATGGAAATGTAATATCTGAATCCCAGAAGTCGGTGTTGGTGAGAGTAAGACAGGATTTCAACTTCAAATGCAGCCTTTGCACCTTTCTGATCAAAATTAGAAACTAAAAAGAGATCATGATATAGCTCAGTGGAAGAGCATCTCTGGGTTCATTCTCCAGTACCTTATAGACAAATAGGTAGATAAATGAATGGATGGGTAGATTAGATTAGTTTAGGTTCGATAGACAGACAGGGTATGTACATGGGATTTTCTTGCATAGCCAACTACAAACTCACCTGAAATCCACATTAATGGATAGGAGAAGTGGGGAGTACCCTATGGCAATATTTTTTATGTTTATTGGTGAAAAAAACAATTTGAAAATTCAAATTAAATCACATCTATTTTGGTTTGTTATCAGCCACTGAAAGTAGTCAAAATGCATTGCCACCTCTTCTGTATAATTAATTTTTTCTCCTCTAAATTTTCAGTTTTAAATGGTAAGAAGTGTTAAACATGACTGTCTTGAATATAACCTTCATTAATGTTAAAAGATATTCATAATATCTCAAAAAGCTTCATTTCAGAAAAATATAACAATATCACATTTTATAATATTTAATCTATAATAACAATATCTAATCTGATGGTCCTAAAGCAAGATTTTTAACTTTAATGGAAATGTTAGAAAACAGTAAAGACCAACTGCTACCCCTTTTATCATCATAACTAGCTTTGTAAGTGCTACTGGCAATTAGCTCCTAAAACTTTTAGGGTTCATCTTTGAGGAAAAGTGCCACAGAACTGTCTCACAAAGCAAGACAGTTACAGAGTGTCCAAGGCATGGAATTTTCATTACATTTTTAGGATTAGGAAGAAAAGATCTAAACAAACTGTTCTTGGCTGGTTAACATAAGGGAATCCAGGACTGTAGGTAAAATCCTGGTTCTGCAATGTTCCCATCAGAAGTTACATCTCACTTTCATTGATGTTGATTCAGATGAAAACATTTGGATCATGATTTGAAATCTTCCTCATGGAAGTGTACATGGACTCAGAGATAGTATTGGAAATCAAAAGGCAGAGACAATGTAGTTGTATTTTGTAATATCCCATTTTGATTTTGTACCCTTCTGCACGTGGATCGAATCTATTAGCTCTGATGAAGTTCTACATGAGGTACTTGTAGTGCAGAGCAGGTGGCCCATGAATGAAAGCTTTCATATATCCTGGTTAAGAACAATTTTAGTATTTGTCTTGAATTTTAAATATATTATAGCTTGGATTAGTGACTTATTATTCACTGTACAATTATATGTAATCTTAACTGTTCTGCGGGCCAGTGAGAAAGCTTTGTGGTCTAAACCCCTGCTTAGGCAAGCACAGGGACCAGGGTGTGACCCCCCCTGCACCACGTGGCCCCCCCGCCCCACCCCCAAGCATGCTGAACGCTGAACCTGAACCGAGTCTGGATGTGGTGACACATTCCCTGGGGAGGCTAAAATCAGGAGAATCTCTAGGAGTCTGAGTTG